>NW_015172024.1:231584-254484 GCF_001447785.1 Gekko japonicus | reverse complement strand
TCCCACTCAGATTTTCATATGCTTTCTGGAAAAAAAATTATAGGCTTAAAACTGCAGTATCCATAAATAAAAGGTGCAGCAATGACCTTTTCCCCTTTCTCCTCAAAGCTAAGCTTTTCAGCTGTAAGTAACATAACATTTCTGCCAAGAAACAGCCATCCTTTTCTCATAATGCTGGCAGACTTTGGGTAGTTGTATTCTATCTGAAGTCAGCCTTGATTTGACATAGAAGGGGGGGGGAAGCTTGCCATCTACTCAAGGTAGTCACCTTGAAGGATTGACGATCTTTATTTTTGTGACTTCATTGTAGTCAGTATGACGCATGAAATGATTACCTATGTTTTTCAGAACAGCCAGCACAGCAAAATTTGGTTTCTTTTGCATAGTTCTGATGTGAGGATGGGGATTTCCAAATTGCCTCTCCTTTTGTGAACCTTCACAGATCCAAGCGTCTCATACGCAGGATTCATACTTGGCAAACATTTCAAATGTGAATGCTGTTCAACCAATGCTAATTTCAGATATTAAATGCCAAAAGCTGTTTTGATACATGTGTACAATAAGCAAAACACACAGTCTATTTCAGTGGCTGACCAAATACTTTGAATACAAAAGCAATGAAGTTCAACCTCTGATATTTTCTCTTAATGGACTTCAAGGGCAATGGTGCCGGGAAAGACTACTCTTGCACCTGGGAGAGGAAATAATTATTTCCCAGCCAGTACATACTCACACACACCAGTCAACCACCAATCTGAATATAACTGATGCTGATGCATAAACAAGTGTCATGCCCACAATTTGGGAGAGGTTGGTGGCACAGGAGCCTGAACCCAGACAACACCCTGCATGTTATGCCAGCACAGCAGTCCTTGCGGGAGCTCATGTGATTGAGATGCAAGATGTAATACCATGAGCCCATCCAAACTGTCATGTTGACAAATTAAAATGCAAACCTTCCAAATGTGATTTATGAATAAAATAATCAGCTTAATGCAGTGTTCCTTATTTGTGATACAGTTTTATTGGTAATGAAGAGTGGCATGCATATCTGAATATTATGCAAATAAGCTTATTCATCTGATGCCATTATAGTTGAAAAGTTAGTACAAGTAACATCAAAGCATGGAGCATGACAGCCACTTAACACTACTTACTAATGAGTATTTCTTTCCATGATTTTATTTGTTCTGTGACGCCACTTAACACTACTTACTAATGAGTATTCCCATGATTTTATTTGTTCTGTGAATACAATATGAAAAGTTAGGAAAAGGAGGGGTAAGACACTTAGAAATAACTTTATTTAATGTAGCTTTTGCTGAACTTGCTCGGTAAAAAATCATGCATTTAAGCACAATGCTTCAGATGTTGCTGCCATAATGTTGATAAAAGAATTCTTGTCACAATTTATATTTACCTACCATAATTAGAAGTCATTCCTTAAAAGCTTAGGTGATCAGTCTCAGTTGTCTTGTCAAAAGACTGATCTGATTTGTCTGATGATGTCATACGTTACTCAGATCTTACAAACAGCATTGAAAAGTTGTTTGGATCACTTCATTTATTTTTTTTAAAAAAAGCACAGTAAGAACAACTGCAATAGGAAAACCTCAGCAATGTGTTCCAGTACCTGCAGGTCAAGATTTGACAGATATTTTATGGCATTGTATTTGCATATATACTAATAACCATGGTACTGTATGTTATCAAGAAGTTACAATGAAAGAACAAAAAGTCCCACAGAAATTCATGAGCTCTTTATTACTGTGACTACAATGGCTCCTCAATGTGGAATGCATGCTGAAAGAAAATGCAAACCTTTTTCCTAAGTAGTGTTTACTACTCTGTCTCATCTGTACACACTAAAACTATATGTACAAAAGCATATATAAAAATATTACTTATCATTATGCAGCACTTTACAGACAGAGAAGTAAAACTGTGATGTGTTCTAACTGGCTTAGCAATGAGCCTCTCATCCAAGATGAGTAGCAAACAAATAGCATGCCCAGTTTCACACAAGTACATGCTGGTGGGCATGCTTAAATATGTTAATGTATGCTAACTTAGTTATTTCTCCCCATTTATTTCTGAGCCTAAGTTAAATAATGATTAATTAGGTGCATGTTTTAAACCAGTGACTAGCACCCATACCCCTCATGAATAACTAAGCAATTCCCAAATAGGTCAATTATTTTTTGTAGTACTGTTCTTTCTATTACTAAAGTGTGAGTTAAGCATTCAGGTATGGTTGTTTGCTAGAGCTGTTTGTTCCGTTGAGGTAAAAGTGTGTGTGTGTGTGTGTGTATAGGAGGGCGAGTATCAGACTGGGAGGCATAAGAACATAAGATACACCAATGTTGGATCAGGCCAAAGGCCCATCCAGTCCAACACTCTGTCACACAGTGGCCAAAAATACCAGGTGCCATCAGGAGGTCCACCAGTGGAGCCAGGACATTAGGCACCTTCAGGATCTTTAAAATGCAAGGGAGTATCCAGTTTAAAGAACAGAAATATACTGGATTTGCATCGAAATGCAAATTCACATCAATATTAAGAGAACACTTGAACAAGAATTTAAATGTGCAGCTGAATATTTGTTCTATTGAAAGTAATAGGACATAGCAAATTCATGCAACTGCCCATTTGGATGCTGTGTACACTGCACTGCTTTCAATGGAAGATTCACTCAGATGAGTAAACAAATGTGCATCCAAAGTGTATTTCACTGAAGGTAGCTTCACATTTTCACTCAATAGTTATTGGCATTTCAAGGCTTGGTGAATAATGACTCTACATATACAAGGACTTCATCACTTACACCTGATGATGTGAGGGTGCTTCCCTGACACATTAACCTAAATAGATACTATGTTGCATTGTGACATAGCAATCCTAAACATTTATTCATATATATGGTGGAAGTAATGGGGTTAGTTTAGATTTGTCTAAAACAAATAATACACCTATACATTCATCAAACATAAATAGTCCTTCTAGCAGTTTTTGTGTAGTGGGAGGAGGTACTCTTCCTGTGGCATGGGGAGAGAATATTTGCAAGACCGGGGAATACTTTTGTTGTTGTTGTTCAGTCGCACAGTCGAGGCTGACTCTTTGTGATCCCATGAACCACATCATGCCAGGCCCTTCTGTCTTCCGTCGTGCTCCAGAGTTTGGTCAATTTCACGTTCGTTGCATCGGTAACACTGTCTAACTATCTCATCCTTTGCTGTCCCCTTCTTCTTTTACCTTCAATCTTTCCCAGCGTCAGGGTCTTCTCCAGTGAGTGCTCCCTTCTCATTTGGTGGCTAAAGTATTTGAGCTTCAGTTTCAGTATCTGGCCTTCCAGGGAACAGTCAGGGTTGATTTCTTTTAGGATTGACTGATTTGATCTCCTTGCAGTCCCAGGCACTCTCAAGAGTCTTCTCCAGCACCATAATTCAAAAGCATCTATTCTTCAGTGCTCGGCCTTCCTTAGGGTTCAACTTTTGCAGCCATACATGACTACTGGGAATACCACTGCTTTGACCATACGGACTTTTGTTGGCAGGGTGATGTCTCTACTTTTTAATATGTTGTCTCTACTTTTTATTATGCTGTCTAGGTTTGCCATTGCTTTCTTCCCAAGGAGCAGGCGTCTTTTAATTTCATGGCTGCAGTCACCATCTGCAGTGATTTTGGATCCCAGGAATGTGAATTCTGTCACTGCTTCCATGACTTCCCCTTCTATTTGCCAAGGAGTGATGGTGATAGCTGTATGAATAGTACAAGAGAGAGACAGAGAGAGAGAGACAGAGACAGAGAGAGAGAGAGAGAGAATGAGAATGTGTGTGTGTGTGTGTGTGATGGGGCCGGATGCCATGATCTTAGGTTTTTTGATGTTGAGTTTGAAGCCAACTTTTGCACTCTCCTCTTTTACTCTTAGCAAGAGGCTCTTTAGGTCCTCTTCACTTTCTGCCATTAGAGTGGTATCGTCTGCATATCTGTTGATGTGTTTCCCAGCAATCTTAATTCCAGCTTGCGATTCATCCGGGTCAGCATTTAACTACCTAGGTTAAAATGTAATTTAGTATCACCTTGGAACATTTAAGAATTATTTGTACTTTCTGTTTGTTTCCTAATGAGCACAGCATTAGTAAACATTATTTGTAAGAATGCATATTCTTCCTTCTTCCAGGATTTCAAGTTATTCCCAAAGGGTTCAAATGTTATCACTATGCAATAAAGGTATACTATAGTGTCTACAATAAATGGACAGAGCACATTTTTGTAGGGTTTTAAAAATCACTGCTCAGTAATCATATGGAGCCATTTCAGTTCATGTCTTTCTGAGAGGGAGCTGACTTTTTGCTGGGCAATATGGCTGTATACAAGTTGCCTGAACATATGTTGATCCAACAACAAGGTATATTGATGTTGCTTCCTAGCACTGGGATTCAGAGGCTCACTGCCTCCAAATGAGGAGGTTCCCTGGGACCATCACTACATCCTCTGGCAGTGAATTCCACACTTTAATCACTTGCTGTGTAAAGAAGTATTTCCTTTTGTCCATCCTGAATCTACTGCCTGTCCATCAACTTCATTGGATTCCCTCAAGTTCTAGTATTTTTGGCAGAGAGAGAAAACATTCTCTTTGTCAGCTCTGTCCACCCTATGCATAATTTTATAAAACTCTATCATATCTCCCCTGAGTCATCTCTTTTCCCAACACAGCATTTGCCCTTTTCACTGTTGCAGCACAATGGATTGACACTTTCATTGAGCTATCTACCTCAACACCAAGATCTCTTTCCTTCTCAGTCTCAGCAAGTTCAGACCCCATTAGCCTATACTCAGAGTTGGGATTTTTTATTCCAGTGTGCATCACCTTACAATTACCAGCACTGAACTTTTGTCACATTTTTATTTATTCATTCATTCATTCATTTGATTGATTTACAACCTACTCTCCCTGGAACCTGCTCAGAGTGGGTGACAACAGTTATAAACATAGTTTAAAACCTGCTAAAAACAACAATAAATACAAAAATCAATAAGAAAGTTACTATAAAATTTAAGATGATCTAAAAATTCACACGGTCAATATACAACATATATAGAAGGGAAGGAAGGGGAAAGTAGGGGGGAGAGGGAAAGAAGTGGAGGAGGCCAGGACTCACTTTTGCTCATCAGAGGTCATCTGAAAGTCATCCTGGAGCTTTTCACAGTTGTCCTTGATTTCCTGCATAATTTTGTGTCATCTGCAAATTTGGCCACTATAATGCTCACCCCAAGGTCCAGATCGTTTATAAACAGATTACGTGGTAATACCGATCTTTGTAGAACTGTAGAGGAGCTGCAGTGGCTCAAGTGGTTAAGACGCTGAACTGCAGGCTGTGGAAGGTCAGTAGTTCAGCAGTTCGAGACCCGGGTGCCGCATGATGGAGTGAGCTCCCATCTCTAGCTCCAGCTCCTGCCAACCTAGCAGTTCGAAAGCAAGAAATTGCAAGTAGATAGATAGGTACCACTTCGGTGGGAAGGTAACAGCGTTCCATGTGCCTTGGTGTTTAGTCATGCCGGCCACATGACCACGGAAATGTCTTCGGACAGCGCTGGCTCTTCGGCTTTGAAACGGAGATGAGCACCGCAACCGTAGAGTCAGATTCGACTGGCTTTCGAGCAAGGGAACCTTTACCTTTTTACTGCTTACTTTTCTCCATTATGAGCAATGTGCATTTATTCCTGCTCTTTGCTTCCTGTCATTTAATCTATTTCTAATCCATAAGAGAGCCTGTCATCTTATCCTGTGACAGCTCAGAACTCTTTGGTGAGGGTACCTTGTTAAAAACCTTTTGAAAGTCCGAGTATATAATGTCTATTGGGTCACTGTTGTCTACATAGTTGTTCAATTTCTCAAAGAACTCCAAAAAACTGGTGAGGCAGGACTTCCCTTTGCAAAAGTCATGCTGATTTCCCCTCTGTGCTTTGTTCCTGTATGTGCCCAATAATTCTATCTTTGTTTGGGACAGATGTTAGACTAACTAGCCTGCAATTTCCTGGTTCCCCTCTGAACCCCTTTTTTAAAATCAATGTAACATTTGCTACTCTCCAGTCTTCTGTTACAGTGGCTGAATTTAGTGATAGAATACATATTCAGGTTAGTAGATCAACAACTGTGAGCAAATTAATTGGTTAGCCAGTTGTTGTTTTTTAAAAGCCCTACCATTTGGTATTCATTTAAGTCTGTGTTATTGTCAAAGTTATTTCATGTATGAGTATTGTTGCCCAGCCTTATGAAAGTTGTGGTATCCCCTCCTGCATCATTTAATTACCTGTATCATTTAATTACCCAGCATTCATGACCATGAGGGAGAATCAGTTTCACATACTGTACAACAGCAAAGATCTTTGGCTGTTGGTAGAGGAGGATGGTAGGTAGCAAGGCAAAGGCTGTCAAACATTTGTTCATTCACCTGCTGACCTTGTTTGCTGCAAAGTCTGCAGCATCCCTAATGGAGCTGTCTTGTACTGTGACTGGTAGGATTTTCCAAGGTATCAGGAGATACTAGATTTGATACTACTTGAGATTCTTTTATCTAGAGATGCTGGGAATTGAAGCTAGGACTTTCTGTATGCAGCTACATGCTCTACCATTGAGCCGTATGTCTTCCCACAGAGAGAAGGTCATGAACATCTATCCTAAGTCACCAGATTCTTCTCTATATACTCAGATCCACATCTCAAAGCACAAGTTTAGCTATCAAGATTGGGGGCCGAGAACTGAGAAAAAAGAGGCATTAGATAATGCCTAAATGTAGAATAGATTTTTCTACTTGGTTCACTGCATAAACACAACTTTAGGACAAGATACTTGCATGTTGTGAGCAGGAGACTTTATAATCTTGGTATCCACACATAACAAGTAGCACTGGATATGTTCTAGGGATGGAAAGCTTTCTGCTTTAGACAAGGAACTAGTGTGGAAGGTCAGTGTAGGGACCATGTGGCTTTTGGAGAATAGGTGCAATGACTCAACCTATTTGCTATAGTTATCTTCCCTGCTGTTTTGCTTGTTATCATGATGGCCTAGTCCAGACAGAATCTGTTAGTCCATTTTAAAAAATGGGATAATCACAATAGGATTTGGAGGCTGTGGTTGGATGGTTACAGCAAAGTCAGTTGAAACGTAATCCAATGAAGATGGAGGTCTTGTACCTGAGCTGGGGGGGAGTTGAACTGGGAATCAGGCTACCCACCCTGGAAGGTGCTGTACATGTGCCATCCCAGAAGGTGAGGAGGAGGCTGGGGGTGGTCCTGGATGGCTCACTTTCTCTGGAGGCCCAGGTCACCACAGTGGCTGGATCTGCCCTTTATCATCTCTGCGATTCAAGACCTGCTGGTGATCCCCAGCCCAAGGGACACCTGGCCCCAGCCTGGTGGAACATGCTCCCGCCTGAGATCAGGGCCTGCTGGATTTGTTACCATTCTGCAGGGCCTGTAAAGTGGAGCTGTTCCCCCAGGCTTTTGGCTGTGGTGGCGGGCCTCCAATAGAATCTCAGCCTCCCCTGCTGAAGCTGGAGCTACCATCTCATGTGGCCCCGATTAAGAAGTTCAAGAGACCAATGGTGCCAGCTGGAAACCTCTGAATAAGGATAAATAGTGCACTCAGTTTTAATTTATGTTGTTTTAAATAGTTTTAATTTTTTTATATCTATACCTTATACATTTGAAATTTTGATATGTTCTGATAATGTGCTGTTACCCACCCTGAGCCTGCTTGCAGGGAGGGCGAAATATAAATTTGAATAATAAATAAATAAACAGTGAATAAACATGTTTGCACGCCTTCCTCTGTTTCTTCTGTTTGGACCTCCAGGAGGTCAGAAGAGCCGCAGAGGAGCTGATTACACCCTGGGCACCCACCAACTGCCACCATTGACTCTTAGGAGTATCTCCTGCTGGATGGAGGCATATTTTTAGAATTCTCTACCTGCATCGCCATTTAGAGGTATTGCCTAGTTGCTGGGCCTCCCACATCCCTTTTACAAGCAAGACTGGAGGTCTTTGGACATCAGAGCTATCATGCTCCACAGTACTACAGTTCAGATAGCAAGACTAAATAGATGTGGGTTATTTTTTCAGATACCAGACTTTGAGCATTTAAAATATAAGAAGGTTAATAAACGAATAAAAGAATGTTCAGGCAATTCAGGTTTAGAAAGGGAACAAAGAAAAGATGAACAACAACAACAACAACAAAACACTCTTCTATCCCTTCTAAGTACTTCCTAAATGATGTTGAATTTTAGGACAGGCAAACTTTAAGTTGCTACTCATCATGACCTTAGATGTCCAGTTTGGGACTCCTCTTCACTGTCTCCTGCCTCATGGACAATATGGAGTCCTTAGGTGAAACCTTAGTCCATCATGGTTTGTGCACATCCAAAGAGCTACCCAAAATGAAAGAGACCCTTCTCCACCATGTTTAGAGCTTTTATAGCCTTTTGATCTCCCCCCCAACCCTTTGGGATGGCCTTCCTGTCCTAAAGGAACAGTTTACTTTCTATAACTTTAGTCCTGCCAGCTTTGGCAGGAGAGCCAGTTTGGTGTAGTGGTTAAGTGCGCGGACTCTAATCTGGGAGAACAGGGTTTGATTCCCCACTTCTCCACTTGCACCTGGCTGGATGACATTGGGCAAGCTGTAGCTCTGATAAGAGCTGTTCTTGAAAAAGAGCAGTTTCTGTCAAGAGCTCTCTCAGCCCCACCCACCTCACAGGATGTCTGTTGTGGGGAGGGGAAGGGGAAGGAGCTTGTAAGCCGCTCTGAGACACCTTTGGGTAGTGAAGGGCGGGGTATAAAACCAATATCTTCTTCTTCTTCTTCTTGACTCTAGGTGTGACTAACTAGCAAAGGATGGGTTAGTATAACTAAGAGATGAAGTACTCTGGGCTGGGAGCTTGATGGCTACTATCTCTAACCCTCCCCCCTTCTCTCAACTACCATTCTGTGGCAGGGCTCCTGTCCAGTCACAATGATTGAAATACTTGGGTGAATTCTTGGGTGGAAGGTGTTTCATCACAACTACAAACCAGGAACAGCTGGTAGAATGGTTCATTATACCTTCATTGGTATAATAAAACAAAGAGGGGAATTCGGATCTGATCCATAAATCTAGGAACTGGTTGAGAAGATGGGATATCTGGGTTCACTTCATATTTTCTGACTTTTCAGCAATCCCCACTTGTGTCAGTGTCCTGTGCTAGCACCTGTGGTTGCAAAACTTCATGGTACTGATTTTTCAAAGTCTCATGTACTCATTACGCCTCTCAACACCTATGCATAAGGCTGAGAATTCTGTTCCATTTTCTATAACTATACCGTACTAGCTGGCCTTTTCCCCTAGTCAATCCCTGCACTAGCCACTGCTACAAACTTTCGCATTACCATTCTAAACTAGATATTATCCATTGTTGGTCTGGTTCTGAGTAAAGCGATACAGGGATATAGGTTTCATAGTGAATTTCATTCCATTAATCAGCTGTCTCTGAAGCGATCTGGCCATTTCAAACAGTGACACGCTTTTTCCCCTGCCCTTTTTTGCTGCATGATCTTCCTTGAACTTTTTTGAATGTTCTAATTTGAATGCTATAGTGCTAGACAAATACAGCACTTCTCAATGTATCTCAGTAGTGCCAAGGCTGTAGCTATAGTACTCAACTCAGAACATTTTTAAAAAGTTCAAGAAAGATTGCATGGCAAAAAGGGCCGGGGGGGGGGGGAGATGGGGCTATTGGAAGCTCTGCAGACATTTTAAACAGCACACTACAGTGATTCAGAAGCACATGGAAGAGGTAAAACTGAAGAAAGTTTACCTTAAGAATGGCTCAACCATACTTTGCTAACTGGACACAAGTGACTTTGTATGAAAAGGTAAATAAAATCTATGAGCAGCTGGTTGCTAAAACAGTTTTGTCTGAAATGACACAAAAAATCCATTAGCAACCAGCTACCAAAATGGATTACAAAGGCTGTCTGAAAGGGGCCTAACTGAAGCCTCATTAAATTTAATAGGAATTCCATGCAACCAGCCTTCTCCTGGATTGAGGCTAGAATATATACCTATCAAATAGAAAAAAGAAGAGTGTTATCCATATACATCTAAGTGCAGATTTGGTCCATCCACATAGCAATACTCTCAATGGAACCACACTCAGATACACTTTTTGGAATATGAAGACATTGTCACATTGTTCTCAGTCTTATGTAAATCATTCATGACAGATAATGCAGTTGCATTTTCTTAATAAATTATGGAATATCCATGAAAAGCAGGAATAAAACCTAGACAGATAACAGCCTATTTATTTCAACCCTTACAAGTGAGGTGATTTAATTTCATATGTATATGAAGAGGATGCAGTAAAACATTTTGCCATATCACACAAGAAGGCAATCAACATTCTTTGTGACAAAAATAATCATTCAAGGTGTCTTCATAAGAAATTAATTGCAAAGCTATATTAGCCACACTGCCATATACCAGCTAGAACGAGACAGGGCATAGGAATAACATTACCTTCAGGTTCCTTTGGAATCTCTGTCTCCAAAAAGCATGGAGTACACAAAATTTTGCTTAGGATCTCTATGATTAAATAGTGTCTATGAACACTTAATGCTGTTGCATGCCTGAATCTAAAAAACTCTCAGTCTAGCCAGTAGCTGGATGGCAGGTTGTAGAGATCACACATGGGACCTACCATGACAATATTTCCTCCTGTCTCTTCCAAGGATCCAGAGACTAGGAAAGACTCCATTTTTTACCTTTCTTCCTCTTCCTAGAACTTCCTTCCTCCATATCTTCCATAGGGCAATATCATCTTTATTAATTCTGTTCTGGAATTGCTGGTTATAAGTTTTGTAGAATGTCTAAAATTCTATTTTCTATTGTCTACTTCCCCCCTACAGATCTTGATGGATCTACTATGCTGTATTCTCTGTTACTCCTACTTCCATAATAACAAATTATTGCCTTTGTTTTCTTGTTTAAATTAAAATATTATTAACACATTTTAGAAACAATACTTGCAGTGCAATCCTATGCAGTTACTCCAGTAGTAAGATCACTAAAATCACCTAAGATTGCATTGTTAAAAAAATAACACGATAAAGAACATATACCTCAATTGTTCTTTTATAGAACCTGGGCCATGAACTAATAGAGCACCAGCTTTATATGGCAGGTTTCCAGGTTCAATTCCCATCCAACTACATTTAAATGATTTTGGCTAGAAGATACAGGGAAAGATTCCTTTCTTTCTAAAACCCTGGAGTGCTGCTGCTATTATGCCAGGCTAGACTATTATGCCAGGCTAGACTGACCCTATGATCTACCCATGGCATAGGCAACATTACATTTGTATGTGATGAGATATACTAGGAGATTTGTCTTTGCACCCCTATGTCTCCTTTTGTGTTCAGCTTTCTCATTATGCTACAAACCAGGGAAACCAGGTCTTTATTTCTTATGGAGCTATCTCTCCCTATGGTTGTCCTGGGTGGGTGGGACGAATCTATTTAATAAAAAGTATCCCCCCCATTGTAGGTTATTTGAATGTAAGTAAAGCTATGCCTTGAATTTTATTTCACAGTCAGCTGGGTCTTAGCTCATTATTTTGGAGTATATGTGCAAGTTCAACTCCATGGTGGTGGAATGTCTTACTCTGAACTCTCCTCTATTTTCAACTAATCATGTTCTAAAACACAGAAGGCTGTCTATATGTAGCAAAGGAACTGTTCTATTTCACTTTCCCCCTGTTTTGGGCCTCTACATTATCCCCACTCATACCTCATCTGTCATTAATATATTAAACATTTTAACCCAATATTTTCTGAAGGAGTATACCTTACTCTTCCTCAGTCACACTGCTGAGAGGAGATTCTTAGCTAGGTCTCTCTATTCTTGGTCTGAGACTAACAGCTGTACCATGCTGGCTTGTTTAGGAGAAGCATAAGTCATTATTCTGGAATTATTCTCCATTAAAAGTATGCATTAATTAATAGATGTCATTTGCTGCTATTACTACTACTGTGATTTTACATTACTAATACTATAATTGCTGCTGTGATAGAATTAAAGGTAGCAGTCATTAGTCAATTATACAATTCTTTTATTGTATCTCACTATCGGACTGTGAGCTTACACTTTTACTGTGTATTTATAAATTAATAAATATACACTTTCATGTAGGCAGTATGATCTAGAAATGATGCTATGGACAGTGTTAAAAGGAAAACCAAATGTGTTTGAGTCATTGATCACTTTGCACTTTTTTTGGCAAAATGATCTCTTTCATTTATTTTTTGGGTTACAGAGCTGGCAGACTGAGTATCCTGAACTCATTATTTAAAATTTCGAAATGTCAGCCTTACATTCCTGTCACACTTAACTCACCATGAGAATTCAAAGTATTAAAAGATACAGATCTTTAATGAGTGTAATAAGCTATTTTTCCTTATAACTTAATTGCCCAGATCATTTTGATGCTTCAAGGCAATGTTTGAGCAGCTGTGAAAAAGAATTTACATGTCCACAGAGTACCATAATACACGGTACAGTCATCTGGAAAGAGATCCAATCGGAGTGCATTGCAAATGTGCTCCATTTATGTACATGTTCTCCAAAATGATTTATTCTACAAATAGCCAGAATAGCTTTCAGAAATGGACAACAACATAAACAAATTACCCTGGACGATTAAAATTAAAATAGTCTGTCCAGCCTCCTTACAAATTTTTTTAACTTAGTGTCATGGTGATCAGTCACAAAACTATAGCCGATTCAGGGCCATTTCATATATTACACTTTTAGGTACTCAGCTAAGAAATTGTGAACACATACTTAAAAAAAAAAGTCCCAGTGTGTGAGTGCCCTAAACACATGGTTACAAAAGCAGGTATTATGCAGGTTCACTTGTCAGGAAACTGTGGTTCGAGTGTTGTTTGTGTTGGAGTGCTGTTTGTCAAGAAGCTTTGGTTGGAGTGTGGAGTGAGGTTGTTTCTGTTTAATATAGCATTGAACTGCAGGATGGAAAACTGGGCTAAAACAAATAAAATGAATTTCAATGGGGATAAATGTAAAGTTCTGCATTTAGGTAGAAAAAACCAAATGCATAATTATAAGGAGGGGAGATTTGTTTTAGCAGTAGTATGTGTGAAAAGGATCTAGGGGTCTTAGTTGACCATATACTGAATATAAGTCAGCAGTGTGATGCAATATCTACAAGGCAAATGCGATTTTGGGCTGTATTAACAGAGGTATAGTATCCAGATTAAATGAAGTAATGATATTGCTTTGCTCTGCTCTGGTTAGAGTATTGTGTTCAGTTTTGGGCACCACGATTTAAGAAGGATATAGACAAGTTGGAACATGTCCAGATGAGGGCAACAAAGATGGTGGGGGGTCTGGAGACCAAGTCCTATGAGAAAAGGTTGAAGGAGCTGGGTCTGTTTAGCTTGGAGAGAAGATGACTGAGAGGTGATATGATAACCATCTTCAAGTACTTGAAGGGCTGTCATCTAGAGGATGATGTGGAGTTGTTTTCTGTTGCCCCAGAAGGTCAGACCAATACCAATGAGTTGACATTAAATCAAAAGAGTTTTCAGCTAGACATTATGATGAACTTCCTGACAGAGTGGTTCCTCAGTGGAACAGGCTTCCCCGGGAGGTCCCTTCCAACTCTATGATTATATGATTTTTAGTAAGTAAATTATCGATCATGTGACTCCTTCAAAGCATATCCAAACATCATTAAAAAGATTTACTAAATTAGGAAAAAGTTTTCAAGAGTTTGTTAACACTGACATTTAAATCTGACATTGTTACTGTAATGTATTTAGTCCTGACCGCATGGCACCTGGGGGCTCCACGCGGTTCTGCTAAACCTCGGAGCTTCGCTCCAGTGAAGAATGGACTAAGCGAATCCTAGCCCGCACCAATTCAAGGGCTAGGCTCCCGGCCGAGAGCCCATGGAACTCTTGGCCACTGTAAATAGTCTATAACAAGAGGCAGAGAGACCAGTCCTTCCCCCCCTTTGCCGGGCTCGGCGGCGGTGAGGCCGGTTACCGGCCTGCCTGCCTGCTGGCTCCGAGGAGGAGGTGGCGGCGGCGGCGGCAGCATTCGCAGAGCATCTCCTGCGCACGCGCAGGAGACGCTCTTGCACTTTTGGGGGGATTTAAACATCCCCCCAAAATTTTTTTTAACTTTTTTTATTTTTGTGCACACGTGGGGACTGGCCCACATGTGCACAAACCTCCCCCGGCCCCCCAGCTGCCCCCGGAGCGCTGATTTAGCGATCCGCACTCCAGGGGCAAGTTCACTATTAGATATATAGATGGTGTAGGGGTGTGTTTTGGGGTGTGGTTTTCATGTAATATAAGACGGCCTGCGAGCTGGCCAAAGTAGTCTTGTTCTTCACAAATAAAAGTATGAGAGCTGTAATCACTCGTCAGTCTCAGTACTTTTCAGTTACAAACAGAGAACCCAGGTATATGATGAAGATATACCACCAATAGTCTGTAATTTGGATTCAATGCACATATTTATTTGTGTGAGATAGTTATTTACTGTGTTTTCCTCAAGGTGCTTGGATCAGTTTATGGCTTGAATCCTTTGCAGTAAATACTTCCACTTTCAAAAGAATTGAGGTGTGAGCACTGATACTTCTCCTTTCATTGCAGCCCTTTTCTTTGGCCTCCATTATGTTTCTGATCCCAAGTGTCCACTCACCCATAGGACACAATATTGGGGGGGGGGATAAAGGACTGCAGAGGAAGGGAGGAGGCAGAAAGTTCCCACAGATGCAGTACAGATCTACTACTGCTGCATAGGTTTATACAAATAGGACTGTGTTAAAATACAAAAACAAATAAACCAAAACCCCTCTACATTTCATTAGAAATATTCCTAAAATCAGTAAAAGCTGCAAAGTTAGAACAGCAGAATCAACTATATAGTATATGCAACACTAAGTAGCAAGACGTTTTTTTTTCTGCTAAAGAGGGAAGGTACAAAAATCACAATAGCTTTATCTTAAAAAACAAAACAGCATGAGGCCACTGGAGAGAGGATATAATTTCTATTACAACACCTTATTCAAGAAGGTGGAATGCACACTTATGTCTTGACTGATATGCAGGTTCAAATGGGAGCAGGCAAACTTTCAGATACTATGGTTCCAGGCTGCACAGGTTTTTAAAGGTAAGATTTTTTAACTGTGCTCGGACTGTAAACCTTCCAGCCATATTCCTGCAGTTTCCAAACCATCTTTTAAGGTAATAGTAATCAAGACTGTATTGATCACAGTTTGGATAACCATGGCCAGATCTTGCAATGTATTGCTCTCCTCATCTTTTATTTAAGGCTGCTAAATCTGGCATGGAAAATCCTTGGAGATTTGGGGTGGTGCCTGGAGAAGGCAGAATGTGAGGAGGGGAAGCAGCTCAATGGGGATGTGATGCTATAGAGTCTGCACCCTCTGAAGCTACCATTTTCTGCAGGGAAACTGATTTATGTAGTCTCAAAATCAGTCATAATTCTGAGAGAACTGCAGATACCACCATGAGGTTTGTATCCCTACCTGTCAAACCTCACATTTCAGAGCCATATGAATAAACCCAGTGTTGTGAGCAAATCAGTTATATTTCCTCACTAGGAATAAGGCCCATTGTGGAAATAAATACAACGAGCTCTATAAAGAGGCTCTGGGAGAGTGCCAAGACCTTGGACACTCAGCGTCAATTTGCTGTGGCGACTTCAGCAGGGTATAATGACATAGAGTCCACCATTTTCTCCAGAGGAACTGATCCCTGCTACCTGAAAATCAGCTGTAATTTTGAGTGATCTCCAGCCCTCACCTGGAGATTGGCAAAAATTGTTACCCAGGAGGAAATGGCTGGTTTGGAGGATGGAATCTATGGCATTGAACCTGTCTGAGGTCCAACCCCTCCTCAAATCCCACCCTCTCCAGTCTCTACCCCTCAGATCCCCAGGAATTTCCCAACCTGGAGTTGGCAACCCCATCTCCTTTCTAGCTAACCATCAACCTACCATTATCTGCCCCTCTGACTGCAGCTGACTTCTGCCCTCCCTCCTGGAGATCAGTTGTAATTCTGAGTGATATCCAGTCCTCACCTGGAGATCCTCTACCTAGGAAAAGTACAGTCTTTCTTCATGGTGGTGACCAAAACCGCTCACATCATTCTCCTCCCCCCCTTTTGAATTGCACAACAACCCTGTGAGGTAGGTTAGGCTGAAAGTCTGTGACTGGTCCAAAATCACCCACTCAGCTTCTACAGAAAGAACCTGGATCTAGCAGACACTGCTCTTAAGCACTGACTGCTATGCCTAGGGTAGCCAACCTCCAGGTAGAGCCTGAAGATCACCAGATATCACAACTGAACTCCAGACAAGAGATCTCTCCTCCTGCCCCAAATAAAATAACTGCTTTGGAAGGTGGACTTTATGACATTCTGTTCAGCTAAGGTCTCTCCCCTACCCAAACCCTGGCTTCCATAGACTCTACCAGAAAATCTCCAAGAATCTCCCTACCTGGATCTGGCAACCCTGATCAAGATTGGCTCCAATGAGTTGTTCACAAAGGCCTGTGAAGGGTTTTCTTCCTTTGTCTTAACCAAGCTTGGTTGCCTACTGTGGCAAAACGGGATCCAGTTTATAACTCAGCTGCTCGCCTTTCACCTTTGTCCCGTGGGCGTATCTCACCCCTTAAGTTCTCTGCCACCACTCACTGAATTGTCATTGCCTTTTTAGAGAGACAGTGAGATTCCTCTGGCCGAATCTCCCTATTTGGAGATGGACTCCCCAATCTTTGGGGGATCCCTGGAAAGTTGGCAACCCAAGGGTCTGGCCTTTCCTTGCTTCCCTGGGCTACACCCTCCCTTTGGTATTGTGCCGAGCAGGGGAGACTATGTGGTCAGAGCAAAACACAGATTATTAGCGCAAATAAAAGAATTTATTAAACTATTTACACAATTATGGAGCCACACACACTAAATAAATAAGGCACAACTGTAGGAGTAAGCAAACACTATGAACTAACAGGACATAAATCAACAGGGGTTAAAAGCAATCCTCTTCCCCTACACACAATACTGTCTACCTCTGGAGGTTGTGTGCTCAGGATAGGATCTCTCCTTGGACCAGCCTCTGGCTCTGCTTCAGCCTCTCTCTCTTGCTCAAGAGAGCAGGGAAACTTCAATTCATTCCCCAGTCCAGCCAACTGTGGAGTGGCTGAATTTCTGCTGCCTCTCAGGTTTTCACCATGTCTTTTGCTTGTGGCCTAGCTGGAACCTATATTGATGCTGCCCCACCCCTTGGGACGGTCCCTCTTTTCCCGCAGTTTTTGGCCTTGGGGCAGCTGGGAACTGTAGGCCAACAGATGAGGAAGCCCCATTCAACCCAGTGAGTGATACCCCTGCTGTCCCCTCTGTGGAACTACAGCTCAATTAAACCTTATGGGGGAACAATTAAGAAAAACACAGACAGCAGACATCTTACAAACACAGGTAACTGCCATTTCATTATACCTACCAACAGCCACTGAAGGAAAAGTTAGTCCCACACAGGAGGCAAGCAGGAGAAGCATCTTCATCAAGAGAGAAAGCCATTTGCCAGTAATTCTGACAGGGCACAGTGACTGAAGGAGTGGGCTGGGAAGAGGAGCAGACCCAGCACCCGGTCAATGGCACGCGAGTACTCTTGACTGTCGGCTGGGCGGGACTCAGGCAATGCAGCCAGTGGATAGGGACACATTCTGAGTGACAGATCATTGAGCCAACTGATTTGGGAGCATGTGGAATGTTCTGGAAAGTGCCACCCCAAATGACAATTATTATATAGGGAGATTGGCTTTCCACAATGCTAGAACAGCATGATAGAGGGCCCCCCATGCCAGTTGCAATATGTTATTTACTACAGGAGAACAATAGGAAGAAGCTGTTAAAGTTTAAGAAATAGCTTTCCTCTTTCATGGAGGCTCCTAGGCTGCTATAAATATGATTGAATTGAGGGTGACAAATAACTAAGATCTTTGAAAACAACCCACTAAAATCAATTCATTGTGACTTACACAAATATATTAAGGATAAAATGAATTACGAAAGCTGAATTTTTCAACGTTCTGTACGGATACAATTTTTTAGGAATGATGGCAGGTTTTCTACTATACATTAAAATGTGAAGATTTATCCAAGTACATTAAGACTTTTTCACACATTAATATGAATGCAGTACACATCTATATTCATCCAAGGAGCTTATGATCACAGGAGAAAAAAAACTGCTGATGCTGTAGAGGTCTTGAGCCACTGCCTAACTACTGTGATTAAATGCCTAAGAATGAACAAGTTGAAACTGAACCCTGCCAAGTTGGAATTAATGCTGGTTAAGAAGGTTGAGATCATGAAGGACATTGTGCTTCCCACATATGACGGGGTTCTTAACTCAGTTAAGAGTTAACAGTTATACAATTCCCAGCATTATGAATGGACAACAAGTTAATATAGCTGCAAAAAAACAACAACCACCCACTTTCTTCCATGTTAATTTAGCATGAAAGTTGACCCCCAAACCTTGATCTGGCCACCTAGATCCATGCCATGGTGACCTCAGGACTAGACTGTTGTAACGTGCTCTACATGGGTTTGCCGTTTAAGTCAATTTGGAAACTCTAGTTGGGCTGCGGTGACACGGAGCAGTAGCCACACTACTGCGACGGAAGATAGGCGGATTTTCCGGGTGCGATCTCACTGCCACATCTGGGAAGCGTAGAGCTCCTTTGTCCAAGTACAAGGAATAAAACACTTGGAGCCAGTTTGGTGTAATGGTTAAGTGTGTGGACTCTAATCTGGGATAACCAGGTTTGATTCCCCACTCCTCCACTTGCACCTGGGCAAGCCGTAGCTCTGGTAAGAGCTGTTCTTGAAAAAGAGCAGTTTCTGTCAAGAGCTCTCTCAGCCCCACCTACCTCACAGGGTGTCTGTTGTGGGGAGGGGAAGGGAAAGGAGTTTGTAAGCCTCTCTGAGACACCTTTGGGTAGTGAAGGGCAGGGTATAAATCCAATCTCTTCTTCTCTTTTTCTTCTTGGTGGGCACTAGGAAAGGTGTTGGTAGGTGCTGTGTCACCCCCCAGGCACCATGTTGGGGACCCTGTTGGGGATCCCATTTAATCTGCCTTGAATCTTAATGAAAAAATGCTGGATATAATTGAAATAAGTTAGTAAAAGCAAGCAAGAAACTAATGAAAATAACATTAGTCATATTGTATGTTATCTTCCCATAAAGCCTAGGAAGGATTTCAAGCTCAAAGGCTGTGATTGGCTCATGATTACTCAGGGAACTTCATGACCGGCATGGTCTTCTTGGTCCAAGTCAAACATGCTGTCAGCTTCACCAGTCTGGTTACAGCAAATGCATTGATGCTTCCCATAATCATATAAAGATTACTTCGTGCTGTTCTCAGAAACAAATTTATCTCCATGGGATTTTCTGCTTTTCCATCCCACCTTGTCATGGATCTGCAGGTTGCCTGGATATCCAAGCAATTTTTGTTGTCTCCTTTGCAGGAAAACACTCCCCCCCCATGCTTTCTTGTGCAACAGTTTATACATCTGCCCACCAATCCTGGAGACCTGAGAGCTAATTGTTCATTATCCGGTAGGAGTGCAAAAGCTGCAACAAGCAGCAGTTGAAGTGGCAACATTTCTCCAAGCTCTTTAGCAAATCCTGAGAATCCCATTTGCAGTCCCCAGTTTGAAACTGCTTTCTAGTTTCATTGTGAAGGCTACAAAGGAAGGTGAGTTTGTAAGTTTCATTACTGTTCTTTATACCTTTACACACATCTCTCCAGTTTAATCCAGTTAACACAAGTAACAAGCACCAATGGCTGTTAAAAGCAGTTCTGAAATATATAAGCTTGTGTGGGAAGAGCTCCTTTCATCATAGGAGGAATAGCAATATCAAAGCCTTTGTTAATTTTACTTTTGCAGCAAAGTACTGCTCCCAATGGTGGGTGGAAAGCCTGTCAATTCATTGCTGTTCTTGACAGTCTTTGCATACAAATCTACAGGCTAGAGTAAGATGTTATACCTCGAACTGCATCTATTTTTTCTGAGCAGCATATACAAACGTTTTCACATCTAGCCAGTGGTAACCTGTTTTACTGATGCAAAATTAAGTCAGATGGAATTGGACATAAGAAAGACCTATGATATTTTCCCATACTACCAGAACTATAATACTCACAACAGACATTAAGTAAAGCAGATTTTCATGGCATTTCTTAGAACTATCATGCCTTTAAAAATACATTTGTAATCATATCAGTACAATATGTCTCACATATTTGTGTGTGTGTGTAGTTCTTCTTTCATTTAAGAGGGTCTATTATACCCCACTCCCATTGAGACTGGTGTCTTCTTGCATCCCAACATTTGGGCTTCTGAAGACACAGACTTAGATGAAGTGATCATCAGGGTCTCTCAAATAAGGCATGTATTCCTCCCCACAGTACTAGTACCCCTATAATAGAAGGTCTGAATTATCCAGAGATACTTTTCACCGATGCATTCTCAAATCCTAAATTTCCACCAATCTCAGTGCAACACTAATTTTACCAGTGGGTAGCCATATGTTCCCCAGAGAGCACTGCGATCAGGATCCCAAAACCGCCTGGACCTCCCTGGCCCTAAGGAAGTCAGGCTGATGGTAACCAGGACGAGGGCTTTTTTGTTTGTAGCTCCATCCTATTGGAACGAGCTTCCTGCCAAGATCAGGGCCCTGTGGGACTTGTCACAGTTCCACAGGGCCATGAAAACAGAACTTTTTAGGCAGGCATTCCGATAGGAGCGACGTCTTACCAGCAGCGCCCTGTGTGAACTCCGATCCAACATGACCTAGCGTGGTGGCACCACTGAATGTGTCCCTAAATTGCACTTTAGCTTTATCGCCATCCAAGGAATGTTTTATATTGACTGGTTGTGTTTTAAATGATGTCTTGTATTTTTATTGTGAAGGTATACTGCTTGTCAGTTTTTGGAAGCCCCCCTGAGCCCGCCTTGCGGGGAGGGCAGGGTAAAAGTGAAATAATAAATAAATAAATAAATAAATAAATAAATCTTGAAATTTTGCAAACAAACAGAATAATCTGTCATGCAGTACAAATAACACTAGAGACTTCCATCTTCTTATACAGTTTTAATTACAATTATAAACAATACACATAACAAATGGTTTCACCACTGTGCATAAATGACATCTCCACCAGTTGAATAGTGAGCTAATAGTCCTTGAAAGTACAAGTCTCTCTTTAGAATGATGCAGTCACTAGCTCATGATGCAGAGAAGAGTTTCAAATAGAAAACACAAAGGCTGATTTCACACTAGAGCTGCCTCAATGTTGCGCCGCCATTTGCCCCGATACTATTGGTCAATTTCACATCCAAAGCCACGGGGCTGCATTTGACCCATGGCTTCGCCCGATTTCCTCCACAGTTTTGTAATCCTCCAAAAAACAGGATCACAAAACTGCGGGGGAAATCGGGTGAAGCTGCGAGTCAAAATGCAGCCCCACATCTTCAGGTGTGAAATTGACAAATAGTATTGGGGCAAACGGCAGTGCAACATCGAGGCAGCTCTAGTGCAAAATCAGCCAAAGAGGCAGGCCTGGGCTCAAGAATAGCTGCAGTGCAAACCAAAGGAGCGACAACAGCATGCCTAGGTTGCTTTGCCGTTTCTTAGGGCTTCATCAGGCTGCTTTCCTTAGTGAAAAAGCTTCAAACATTGAACCTGCTGTAAAATAAATTCCATACCAATAGAGGAAGCAGATTAATGGAATTCTAGGACTTACCCTACTAAGCTTTGTTAAGTTTCAAAATGACACAAAGTCTACAAGTAGATTCCAAACAGCTAGGAAACAGGCTCTGATCACCAGCCCATGCGGGCTAACTAAAATGCATCCCAAAACTCCCTAATGGCAACCAACTGTAGAGGAATGTAAGCTATAGAGTATGTAAAGGAATACATACAAACAATAAGTATTTATAGAACACAGACAACCAGATGGTTGCATGGTTCCAAACTTAAAAATAAAATGCATTTCCTTACTCAATAGAATCTTTTCCACATCCTGTCTGCTATACTGGTCAGTAGGGATTCTATATAGAAAAGTGAACTTTATATCCTCTGGTTTGTGATTTGCCTCAATGTAGTGATTTACCATAGGTGCCCCTTTAATTTTGTTCTTAATTCTATTTTCATGTTCCAACATTCTAGATGTCATTGGCCTATTAGTAGACCCAATATAGGCCTTTTTGCATGGACATAATGGTATATATACTGAACAAATAGAGTTACAATTATTGAAAAGCTTGATATTCCAATATATTATCAATTCAGGACACCTAGGATTCTAACCCTTTTGCTAATGCATTCTCAAATCCTAAATTTCCACCAATCTCAGTGCAACCTAATTTTACCAGTAGCCATATCTTGAAATTTTGTCTGACTGCCATTGCAGATCCTAGTTCTGTGCTTCCCAGTAGCACTGCTGCCCCATATTGATCTCCAAATAAATCCAAATGCATTAAAAGGGGATGCTAAGCACTCCATTTTGTAGTTGGTTCTGCTCCCAGACTTTCCATCACTGCCGACACTTAAATCACTGGACTTTCTCACCAAAAGATGCAGAACATGATTTTTCTCCCACACTCCTTTCTGCTTCCCTTCCTGGATTGACTCCATGTTTTTCTGCCTATTCTTGTTTCTTAGTTCCTTATCTCAGCCAGTTAGCCCTGTAGGCAGATGGTCTTCTCCCACAGCACCCCCATTTGACTAGAGTCTCTTTCCC
>NW_015172024.1:221664-231544 GCF_001447785.1 Gekko japonicus | reverse complement strand
TTCAGCCAGGAGGAGGCAGGAGAAGAGGGAGGGTAAGTTGCTTCCTCCCCGCCTCTCCGCACCCCTGTCTGCCTGGGGGCAGGGAGACCCTTCGCGGGGCTTTCTTGCACTCCCACCGGCCTTGCAGGTCCACCGCCGGACCCCTGATGTCAGGGGGTGTGGCATATGCTAATGAGTTATGCTAATGAGTTCCCCTAGCTCTGTTTCTACGAAACAACCCCTGCCTCAAACCCTTCCCCTCACACTTATCTCTTGTATTCAGGTTGGTTTCTCTGAACTAGATGAACAAAAGGAACATGATTTGGATCAAAAGTAACTTTAATTGGGGATTAGGTTAAAGTAACATAACTGAACACTATGACTGTGCAAAAATAAATGTTTTTATTAGATTGTCACAAATAAATTGTTACTGTATTGTCATTAAATAGTTCATATTGCTGTCTTGTATTATTACCAGTTTGCTTCCCCTTTTCTTTTCTGTATTTTGGTTAGGTCAATAAAGTTATTTTCTGGTCAGTTATCTGTTCCTTCTTTTTCTTTTATTCACTAGGAGGCTTACTGTGCCATTCTGGGAACTGTGTATATGCTAGACTCAAACAAGCCCTAATCTGGAATCTGTGTTCCAGTTCTATGCTTGTAGAGGATGTTCTTCATATGCTTGCCCTGACATGAGGACTGGTATGGGTA
Source organism: Gekko japonicus (assembly GCF_001447785.1). Classification (NCBI taxonomy): domain Eukaryota; kingdom Metazoa; phylum Chordata; class Lepidosauria; order Squamata; family Gekkonidae; genus Gekko; species Gekko japonicus. The sequence goes on along the minus strand of NW_015172024.1, from coordinate 230,857 downwards.
ACAGGTATGCATACACTATATCCAAGTAATAGTCTAGTTATATCTTCACTTGTCTCTGAAATGTGTTCAGAGTCAAGACATAATAACATCAAATCAGGAAATTCGCACAGAGCTCATCATCAAATTATTAAGAAAGAAATCAAATGCATAGGGTAAGATATTTTAATTAGGTGAAGGCCAAAGAAAACTCCTTTGGTACTTACCTTAAAGACTTAGCAAACATACCCACAGGACTTTCCTGGCTCAAATGGCTAATTCACTGGAACTTGTTTCCATGGAAGCATCTTAATTAGGTGAGGAACTTTGAGAATAATACTTTGTTGATAGCTCTGACCCACTTTGTTTATTATTTCACAGTCACAGGGAGTGTCAATACCTTATTCCATTACTGTAAGTAATTTAATGCATTTTTATTGGAAAAAACTATTGTGTACTTATTTAACATTTAACTGGTGGAACAGGAGACTGAATCTCGAACACTGTTGTGCAAAACCTATGCTGTATAGCACTAAGTCTGTTTTGTAAATCATAATCATTTGCCTTAATGATAGGCCTAAGTAAGCATATGCCACAGTAAACCAGGGAGGCTGTAAAATGCAACAGTCCTTTTTGTCTTTTTATCATTACTGATAAGGATGACAATCCATCACTGATTTACTTGTACAAACGTCCAATGGAAATCAGTGGGGCCTTTTCACACAAAACTGCAGGCAGGACTGCATTCGAACATTGCTACTCCTCTTCAATTTACCATTTAATTATTTTTTTACAACTTATCCAAAGAGTGCTTTTGTTCTTATGAACTATGGTAATCATATGTCTAAAATAATGTTGCAGTATTATAACATAATTCTCATAATGAGCTATTGAGCCTTTTCAGTTTAGAACAACTTAAATGCTAATTATTTTGCATGGATTCAAATGACACTTAAAAGAAATACAGTAAATAATACCAGCATATTTAAGTGTGCAGTCATAAGCACACTGTCTTGAAACTAAATTTCATGTTATTAATGGGAACACCCTCAAAATAAGTACTTTTTGGAAGTTAGATGTCAGACTATAGTTTTCACTCAACAAAGATGCTTCTTTGACTGAATGATTAACACACACACTTAGATTATATTACTGTCTACTTCACATAGAAAAGTTCACCTACAGTGAATGATTTCAGTCATGCTTGGTATATCACTACTTGCTCTGATATTCTGAAGAATAATTTAGAAAGACAACTGTATAATCTGGAAAGATTTCTAGATCTGCCTTCTAAAAATTCAGTTTTTGTTGAAATGAGCAGGCTGCAGCTGTAAGTAACAACACAACCCTGAAGTTTAACACTGCCATTTTATGGATATTAACTTGGGAATGAGCCAGTGGGCTCAGTGTACACAGCCGGATTTACTTCTGCGTAAACATGCTTGGAGTTGGACAACACAACAATTCTTGAACATAAATAATAGGTTTTGATGCTGACTTCCTGTTTGTCAAAGAAATATGCATATTAGTACGCATGTACATTTGTCAAGTGTACTCGCAGCAAAATACGTAAACAGATGTTGAGTGGCAGGTGTCAATACATTAAAACTTTTTAACTGGTGGGGGCAGTTGTACTTGATTTGGTACTTCTGTTTTTGGCAAGTGCTTTGAAAAATCTTCTCTCCAAGAGAGTTCTGTTGCTTCATATATTGTAATCTTGCCATGCACATGTACATTAACATTTATGTCCCAAGAACTCTTTGATTACATACTTTAAAACTGTAGCAATCACAGATGCTATTCATTCGTGATGGGATAGATAGCAGCCACCTAGTCCACTGATTCTTGTTATTTTGTTTCTTTGTTTTATTCAGCATGATGGGAAATTGGAGGAGCAAATCAAGAAACTCTCCCTTCTAGTCCACATATATGTATACAACCATCACATGACAAGGGATAGGAGTCATGTCAGGTCAGCGTGTAACACTGCTAGCATCTATGCCCAAAAGACTCAACCATGAAGACAATTCACTACAAGTATAAAACTACACAAGCACACATAGTGGGGCACCTTTAATTAGTTGCAAGGTGGTAGCAGGCAGATCAGAGAAATAAGCCACATCAGTGCTAGAAAGGTACTGTTGAGGCCTAGTGCCTAAAATCTATGCATGTATGCCAAGGCACAATTCAAAAGATGGGGCTGTTGTTTATCATGCAACTGGTACCTCCCCTCCTCAATCAATAAAAAAGTAAAGGTAAAGGTTCCCTTGCTCGAAAGCCAGTCGAATCCGACTCTAGGGTTGCGGTGCTCATCTCTGTTTCAAAGCCGAAGAGCCAGCGCTGTCCGAAGACGTTTCCGTGGTCATGTGGCCGGCATGACTAAACACCAAGGCACATGGAACGCTGTTACCTTCCCACATAAGTGGTACCTATTTATCTACTTGCAATTTCTTGCTTTCGAACTGCTAGGTTGGCAGGAGCTGGAACTAGAGACGGGAGCTCACTCCGTCATGCGGCATACTCGGGTCTCGAACTGCTGAACTACCGACCTTCCACAGCCTGCAGTTCAGCGTCTTAACCACTTGAGCCACCGCAGCTCCAGCCTCAATCAATAGAAATGGGCAAATATACATCAGGCAATCTCTCTCCCACCCCAGCTCTCCAGCTAGCCACAGAGAACTGGGTGAGTCACAGAGAGCAGTGGGGGAGGGGGGATGGACAGTGTCTGCTGGCTTGCTCGGAGCTGCTCCGGGCAAGCTGTAGAAAGCTGCTGGGCAGCCTGGGGCTCCACACTGGGCTTATCGGGGGGGGGGAGATGGGATCCCCACAAGTCTTGTGAGCCCCCACTTGTTTCTTTCCATTTCCATATGTTGTCTTTGTGGATAACTTCAGTTCACTTATTTTTGCTGCCATATGATTTTTAAAATGTTTTATGTAGTGTTACTAAGAGAAGTTCTCTTAATTACTCTTTACCCATTTTCCTCTCAAATCCAACAATCCTTTTCCTTCCCTTTTTTTAAGAATTTGGGCTCAGTTTTGAATCAATTGTGTTTTGATAAATGAGAAATTTGAAGAGAGCGGCAGGAAGGAAGGTTCTGCAAAATTTCAGAATTTTCTTCTGCAGATGCTCAGAGGCAAGAAATGTCCCCCCAAAACCTCCTGTCCTTCCACTAGAGCACCACTCTGTGGTGTGTCACATAAAAATAACCTTGTGTGAGCTGAGTTATAACAGGGTATGCAGAGGTATAGCAGAAAACTACAAAGAAAAACAAAGAGAAATTGAAGAGAAATTCCTCTTTTGGAAATAGAAAAAGTGAATAAGAGGAATTGCTTACCTTGAAAAAGTGAATTTTAGAAAAAGAAATTCCACTTCCCATAACAACATTGGTTCAATCAATTTATTAGTACGGTCATTGACCAAATACGTAAAAGAACCAAAAAGACATCAGCCGATAAAACAGTAAAACAGTAAAATGCATACAGATGCTATCCAGAATATCAAACGTTAAAATGTTAGGAATGAAATTAAAATATTATTAACAACATTGGTTTTCATTCAATTACAGGGCTTTTCCACATTCTCATTTTACTTGTTAAATTCCTGTTTTCTTTCCCCCCCCACCACATGTACTTTGGTCCCTCTAGTGGTTGATTTGACATCAAACATGTTTATTTCCAGTTTATTTCCCTGCAGATTTATACCAAAGCCAGATAACCTTGAAATAAACCTGTTTGGCGTAAAATTGACCACTAGAGGGAGCAAAACATGTGCAGAACAGGAAAAAAATCACAAAGAAACAGGAATTTAAGAATGAGTAAAATGAGAATCTGTTAAGCCGGCAATCAATATATCTAATTTACAACATGGCCAGACCAATGGATACTTAGATCTGGAGAGTGGAGCTATGAACAGACAAGACAAATATTTCTAAAAACCTTTAAAATGCTCATGGATTGAAGGAAAATCTGAACGCTTAAAAAGGGGTTAACCCCCCCCCCCAAAATAATAGAAGCAGCACATATAGCTTTAAGAAAAGAATACCTTCAGTGGCTGTTGCTAGGCAACTGCAAAAGTATTGTCAGCCTTAGTATCTGTTGGTAAGAGGCAGGAGGAGTAGGCAGAGCCCTTTAGGAGGATTCATGGGGATGAGGCCCAGCAGTAACCACCAGACATCTTGCTACCACCTGACTTGCATGACTCACCCAGGACTGGCTGCACACAACAGCAGCCACCCTATGAAAACCAGTACAGTGTAGTGGTTAGAATTTCAGACTAGAATCCAGAACATCCAGGTTCAAATCCCCACTTTGACATGGAAGCTTACTTGGTAACCTTAGGCCAGATATACATTCTCAGACTAACTTACCTCACAGAGTTGTTGTGAGGATAAAATGGAGGCAAGGAGAATGACGTAAGCTGCTTTGGGTCTCCATGGGAGAGGAAGGCAGGGCCTAAATGAAGTAAATAAATATAGCTGAAGATTGTGGCAGAAAAAAGGTTGGTTGATTGGTTGGTAGGCAGGAAGGAGAGACAAAATCAGGGAAAGATGAGGATATGGGGGCTGTCAAATGAGGTGCCCTCCACAAGTCCTTTCAGGTTCCCTACTGAGAATCTGGGCTTGGCCTAATGGCCAGCATCGCACAACTGGGCCATAGTTTTCCTGGTGAGAGGCTTCCAGGGGAGGGAAGAAGGGGTAACTGAAGATGGAAGGGAATCTAACGATACTTTGAATGGTGAAGAAAAAGGAAGAAGGAGAAAAGGAGAAGAGGAAAAAGGAAAGGAAGAAGAAGAAGAGAAGCGAAGAGATTGGATTTATACCCCACCCTTCACCTGGAGTCTCAGAGCGGCTTACAAAATCCTTTCCCTTCCCCTCCCCACAACAGACACCCTGTGAGGTGGGTGGGGCTGAGAGAACTCTGACAGAAACTGCTCTTTTTCAAGGACAGCTGTGCCAGAGCTTGTGACTGACCCAAGGTCACATCAGCAGGTGCAAGTGGAGGAGTGGGGACTCAAACCCGGTTCTCCCAGATTAGAGTCCGCACACTTAACCACTACACCAAACTGGCTCTCTAGAGAGAGGCTATGGGTGTTTATCGCACAACTCTAAAAGTTTGCTCTGGAGCGTAGCCTTCTGGAAATCAAAATAAACAATGTGTACCTGCTCCTTCCTGTCCACAGGTTTACTGACACTTTCAAAGAACTCTAAAAGGTTAGTGTCCTGGTCCAGACTGGGCTCTGGTGGGGGGTGAAGAGAAGGGTGCTGACCTGAACACACACGCCCAGCAGCCAATGGCCCCCACATCTACCGCAGGGCCCTAAACACTGGAGGAGCCACCCAATGCCCCCCAACTTACCTGAAAGGATGGCCAGCCCCAGAAAGACAACAGAAGAGTGGCAGAGGGCCTGAGAGGCAAGGGCATGCCCCCCACCAGCAATGTGGCCCAGGAAGTGGCCAATGGGATGCTTGGGTGGGCCAGGCCCTGGCCATGGCAGACTCATCAGGGCCCCTTGGGTGAATTTGGGCGCTCACTGGGGCAATGGCCCACTACCATGTGGGGTGTGGCAAGCCCTGTGCTGGCCGGAGGATGCCCAGAGGGTGAGCCAGATGTGGGGTCATGACACAGCATGGCCTAGAGGGCTGGCCAGTTGCTGCTGGGCAGTTGAAGGGCAAAGCCAGGTGATCAAGGCTTGGTGTCCCCACTATAGGTGGGGTGAGACCAAGCTGGGGAGGCCAGACCAGATGGGGGAGGGGGTGGAGTTGGAGGGGGGAGGCATAAAAGGGAAGGAAGGAGGCAGCCAAGGAGGAAGCTAGGATCCAGGTCAGAGCAGACAGAGGGGGAGCTACCAGACCCAGAGAGGGGGAAAGGGATGGTGCTGTAGCCCACTTTTTGTCACCCCATGCTGAGGCTACTCCTCCTTTGACCAAAACCTCTCTCCCTTTTCTTCTCATGTTTGACCTCCAGGAGTGGCGGGAGAGCCAGGGGCATGCCAACGCAGTGGTGACTGGTGGCCAGTCGGCAGCCACCAAGGAGGGCTGTGACAATGAGACAGGAGTTACCCTTGAAGAAACTATTATTGTTTTTTATTTACTTTAATAATACTTTCCATTTGTTTGCCTGGAACAGACGTTAAGCTAACCAGCTTGTAATTTTCTGGATCCCCCCCCCCGATCATTTTTTAAAAAATTGAGTTACATTGGCCACTTGCCAGTCCTCCGGAACAGAGGCTAATCTTAGGGACAGGTTCTTTAAGACCCCTTCCACTTAAAGGTAAAATCACAGAGGCTCATTGCACATGATACACAATAAGTTGGATACAGTGGAATGGATTTCCATCAGCAGAATTGGACTTTCACATTCTTTATCTCACCACAGTCCAGACAGTTCCCCAAAATGCTATCCCTGGGGAACTGTGAACTCTCAGCATTAGAGGTAAATCTGTGGTCAAAGGATGAAGTCAGGGGGAAAAAAACACCCTACTTTTATTACTGAAATCTACCATTGGATCCAACCCAATGTGTGTACAAATCCTGATTCTGTTACTTTTGAAAAATTACAGTAGGAAGAGGGAGAGATGTTCCACCAGATCATGGCACTGTTCCATTTATCCTCTTCCTATCCTCTCCCAGAATAATGCTTCCATGCTACCCATGTCAGTACTTTGTTAAATTAACTAAAATATCTGTAATTTCTATCACAGACCACCAAAAATCTTCCATTTAATACACAGGCCCTTGATCCTAGTGCATATTCAAGACATAACACACATCTGGCAACACATGAGCCTCTGGATAGTGAGAGGCATTATGCAGAACTATATTTTTATCTTAGCTTAGTTTGTGATCACTACAAGAAGGGAAAATCCTGGTTCGCTGTAACCATTTTTTCCCCTGTCTTGCACAGAGCCACTAATTCTCCAGTCTCAAAAAGATTTACAGCACTTGCTGTTTCCACAAAATTCTCTTACATAAAGTATAGAAGGAAATTCATGATACATTTTTTATAATATGCCGCATTTACCCCGCAGCTACCCATTAAAGACAAAGAATTGTAATGTACAGCTGCACTTCTATTTCTCAGGTTCCCTGATAGTGTGTGCCTGAAATCATATACCTATTTCAGGGCTTCTAATGCTGACGATATGTTGTGACTTGCTAAATGTGTCTGTTTTCAGATAGGAAACAGTCATTATTTTTTTGAAAAATCAGACCAATGAAAAATAACTCACAAAATGAACTAATAAATAAGCATAAGGTGCAACTACCTCCCACTCTTTGAGGTTATGCTGTGCATTTAATAGATGGGTACTGTCTACAGATGATTGTATTAAAGAGAGAGCTTTACTAATGGCTGACCAGCTGTTTAACACATTATGTATAGCTTTATTTTTTTCTCTATTTCTTTAGAATCTTTTTGTTAACTAGTATTTATTTATGGAACTTTTAGAAAATCCTTTTCAGTCTGCCAAATGACAGCTACAGAAAAAGAAGCATGATGATATCAAGATATAATCAGTCTACATTAGAAGCAAAGCAGACATATCTTTTCAAACTTTTTTGACAATGCTGGGCCAATTTCTTGAAAATTCTTTTTTCATTTCTCTTTTCTACTGTCATATTTATTTACTCAGAAGCTTGGTCTTGCAAGTTCTTATGTATAATTTATTATTATTTGGCATAGATTTCAGAGCTTGCATAACATTTTTTCTGACATATTTTGTTTATTATTTATTCATGCCATTCATGTCCCATATTCTCAGCTTACAAAGTTTCTGGAGTGGCTGCATATGGTCCAATTTGGCAGTGATTGCACTCATTTTTGTGGGAGAGATTTTAGAAGATGGTATTGGGGCTCTTTTATCCTTTCCTGTGAGAATTGTTCTGTGGCATTCTATTCCTCGGAAATCAATTCTATGACCCATGGTTTTAAACATCTACTAAAAAAAAATACTTGGGGAGTCATTTGAAGTTATGGGATGTCATCTCATCCAAAACAGTTGACACCAGATGGTTTCCATTCCCATTTCCCCTTTCAATTTCTGAAGAGGAGGAAATGTTGGCCCTAAAGATGAACCTAAATTCAATAATGGATTACGCAAGGGTAAGGATAAACTAAACGTCAATGACTGGTAGAAATTTTAATGGATCACATATGTGATAGTGTTAACATTTCAAAATTAATTCTAGTCATTGCTGAGTAAATGAATAATCAAGGCTATGTTTGGATGTGAAGCATGATTTTTTTGTGTGTGTTCTTTATTGAGGGTGCATAGTTGGAAAAATTTTCATGACCAAAGTCCTGCTTGATAAAGCTTTTCTACCATCTGTAATGTCCTGCACTGACCACATTTAGGGAACCCATGTTAAGAGGGGTGTGAGTGTAAGAGGTAGATATATGAACCCTTTACTAAATAAACTTTTGCAGGACCTCTTTGCTTGTGTCTGGCATCTTTATGCTGGGGTTTGGGAGCAATTCCCATTATTCAATGAAGCCTAGATGATCATTTTTACAATTATTATTTTAGAACAATATATAGAGCATTTAGTATGGTCGTAGTCATGCATTTTTGCATTAGTTTGCTCTTGGTTTAACAGAGATTGATGGTGGGGGGGGGGGAGAATGCATTCTTTAAAATACCTCGCAAGCCAAAATATAATTCTTAGATCCTTGGAAGAATTCTGTCTTTCCTTAATTGTGAGAATTACCATTGCCAGTTTGGGTATTCACTTAGCAACAGAGATTATTCTCATTTCATTTTGACAGTTGTAAAGAAAGATCAGACAAAAATATAATCCTCAGTTTCCATAATAATAGGGAAGGCAAATAAAAGTAACAATGAAAATGAATCAAATCAGTCATCTTTTGTGTTCATTTTAGAGATTATACAATTTCCTTACCTCCTTGTTTGATCTATGTACTTTATTTAAAAGGATGAATTCACTCATACCAACACCATCATACCACAGTGAGTGGCAGCAAAGCATTAAACATCTGACTAATCAGAAACTGATCATGAAAAGCACAGCATTTCCTCTGGGCTCCACTAATGCCTTGACACATCATGGATTAAATTTACAAAAAAATCACCTGGTTTCTGGTGTTTCCATCATGCTGCAGTCTGACTGTAATCAAATAAATTTCAGGCTAATTTTATAAATGACCTCATTTACACTGTGGTCCTGACAAATATAAATTCAAACTCATTTGATTTCCCTAC
>NW_015172024.1:219852-221646 GCF_001447785.1 Gekko japonicus | reverse complement strand
TTTATTAATGCTAAACAGCAGGAGTTCTGCGTATTGGCTTTTAGGGGGCAGGGCAGTCTTTTACCGGTTTTTAAAACAAATGTTACATGACACAGTCTTTCAAGGTTCTGTACATGGGAAATATAGGACATTCAGTTTGAACTGAATATCTGTCCCCTCCATTAGTATAAAGAGACAAACACAATAATGGATTTAAACAAGGGCCACTTTATTAAATATTTATAAACTGTGCAGTAGTGGAAAGACCACAAGTGCAGAAAGGGGGCAGGGCAGGTGTCACCATCTGACAACCTCCCAGCTCTCCATTGGGTGAGTCACCTGCCCCAATCTTGAACCATCCTTATGGCTCTCAACCAGCAGCCTGGTGTATTAGAAGTGACCCTGGAAAGCCACCCCCGAAGCCTCAAGGCCGGTGAGGATGAGCCTAAGCACGTAGCTCCAAAGAGGCTGTTCCTGGTGGGCCCCTTATTTTCCAACAGGAATGTGCCCAGGTGCTCACCAGTTCCACTTTCTTACCCACACTACACTGCTACAGAAAAGGACAAGCCTCTGCTTAGGCCTTCACACCCAGTAGGCAGTCAAAAGCTGCATGCACCCCTTGCCACAAGTCCTCTAAGAAAATACCATTGCCCTTGCTTGATAAATGTCTTTCCTATACAGGTTTGGAAACTCAACCCATACACTGGGGTGCATAAGGAAAAGACCTAATCCACCCTTTATAGCATTCCTTAGCTCGTGATTGGCATTCTGCCTAGCCCGATCCAAACAGATGGGGTCCCCAACACTGCACCAAACTTGGTAAGGCAACATAGCAGACAAGACGATTGGCACTGGGGCCTCTTAATAATTGCAAGGTTGACCTTTGCTTGTATGACTAGGCTTCATCAAGCAGGTCGTTACCATGCAGGTATATCACCAAAACATGAGGCAAAGGACCATGCCTTTCATCCAATAACAACTGAAGGAGCCCAGGCCATCTCATGCCTCTCTGGCTCAACCATTCCACATCAGCCCGCTCACTAAAGCCCAACTGGGACCCAATAGGCATACTCTTAGCCCAGAAGGCAGCCCAGAAGACCATGCTGTGGCTGCAGATGATGACTTTTCAGTGGCCATCAGCACCTGAAACGAAAACTCAATTAACAATTCTAACTTTGCACTTGTGTACATATGATTTCTAACTGGCAGACCACAGATTTGTAACTGGCAGAACTGGCAGAACTGGCAGACCTATATTCTGTATTTCAGCTACTGGGTACCCCTTAGTGGCTGCAGTGGATGTCACACCAATTCGGAACAAATGGGTTCTGAACTGAAGTCCCCATAAACCCAAGGAGTCCAAAGCATTCTTTTTCACTGCCCAAAACTGAAAGTTTATAAGGGGGGTGCTGTCCCTATGATGGAATAAGAAGTCTTTGCTCCCATCCCTAAAGGCCAAATAGCTGTGCAATGCTGCTACTGGACATAAATCCCTCTCTGAGCATGGGCCCAATATAATCACTGCTCCCTTGTGGAGCTGATCACTTTTTGACTGCCTCACCATAATACAGACACTGGTTTCCAATATGTGGACATCCTGAAGGTATAGAGAATATTGAAAGCTGGCCACCAGCTTACTGAGTGCCCCCAAGAAGGCCAGCAAAGATGCAACATGGAAAAGATAAACTGCAATTTCATCTGAGCAAATGGCAGCCCATTGAATTTTAAGACCCCTCAGGACCACTGAGAGAAAGGCTCTTGAGTGTCCTGGGGTGTGCTGCCTTTTTGAGACCAGCTTCTAACATTTTCCAGACC
>NW_015172024.1:179988-219051 GCF_001447785.1 Gekko japonicus | reverse complement strand
CACAGGGTTCCAATATAGACTTTATTAATGCTAAACAGCAGGAGTTCTGCCTAATGGCTTTTAGGGGGCAGGGCAGTCTTTTACTGGTTTTTAAAACAAATGTTACATGACACAGTCTTTCAAAGTTCTGTACATGGGAAATATAGGACATTCAGTTTGAACTGAATATCTGTCCCCTCCATTAGTATAAAGAGACAAACACAATAATGGATTTAAACAAGGGCCACTTTATTAAATATTTATAAACTGTGCAGTAGTGGAAAGACCACAAGTGCAGAAAGGGGGCAGGGCAGGTGTCACCCTCTGACAACCTCCCAGCTCTCCACTGGGTGAGTCACCTGCCCCAATCTTGAGCCATCCTTATGGCTCTCAACCAGCAGCCTGGTGTATTAGAAGTGACCCTGGAAAGCCACCCCCGAAGCCTCAAGGCCGGTGAGGATGAGCCTAAGCACGTAGCTCCAAAGAGGCTGTTCCTGGTGGGCCCCTTATTTTCCAACAGGAATGTGCCCAGGTGCTCACCAGTTCCACTTTCTTACCCACACTACACTGCTACAGAAAAGGACAAGCCTCTGCTTAGGCCTTCACACCCAGTAGGCAGCCAAAAGCTGCATGCACCCCTTGCCGCAAGTCCTCTAAGAAAATACCATTACCCTTGTTTGATAAATGTCTTTCCTATATAGGTTTGGAAACTCAACCCATACACTGGGGTGCATAAGGAAAAGACCTAATCCACCCTTTATAGCATTCCTTAGCTCGTGATTGGCATTCTGCCTAGCCCGATCCAAACAGATGGGGTCCCCAACACTGCACCAAACTTGGTAAGGCAACATAGCAGACAAGACGATTGGCACTGGGGCCTCTTAATAATTGCAAGGTTGACCTTTGCTTGTATGACTAGGCTTCATCAAGCAGGTTGTTACCATGCAGGTATATCACCAAAACATGAGGCAAAGGACCATGCCTTTCATCCAATAACAACTGAAGGAGCCCAGGCCATCTCATGTCTCTCTGGCTCAACCATTCCACATCAGCCCACTCACTAAAGCCCAACTGGGACCCAATAGGCATACTCTTAGCCCAGAAGGCAGCCCAGAAGACCATGCTGTGGCTGCAGATGATGACTTTTCAGTGGCCATCAGCACCTGAAACGAAAACTCAATTAACAATTCTAACTTTGCACTTGTGTACATATGATTTCTAACTGGCAGACCACAGATTTGTAACTGGCAGAACTGGCAGAACTGGCAGACCTATATTCTGTATTTCAGCTACTGGGTACCCCTTAGTGGCTGCAGTGGATGTCACACCAATTCGGAACAAATGGGTTCTGAACTGAAGTCCCCATAAACCCAACGAGTCCAACACATTCTTTGTAGTCCCTATGATGGAATAAGAAGTCTTTGCTCCCATCCCTAAAGGCCAAATAGCTGTGCAATGCTGCTACTGGACATAAATCCCTCTCTGAGCATGGGCCCAATATAATCACTGCTCCCTTGTGGAGCTGATCACTTTTTGACTGCCTCACCATAATACAGACACTGGTTTCCAATATGTGGACATCCTGAAGGCACAGAGAATATTGAAAGCTGGCCACCAGCGCCCCCAAGAAGGCCACCAAAGATGCAACATGGAAAAGAGAAACTGCAATTTCATCTGAGCAAATGGCAGCCCATTGAATTTTAAGACCCCTCAGGACCACTGGGAGAAAGGCTCTTGATTGTCCTGGGGTGTGCTATCTTTTTGAGACCAGCTTCTAGCATTTTCCAGACCCCCAAATCCCCTGTCTTCTCCTTAAAACCAGCTGCCTTGCTAGCAAAGACATACCCTTGCTTTTTAACGTTACACCAAATTATAACAGGTGTGACACTGGCTAAAACTGCTGGAGCTCCACTTGCTGCCTAAAAGTCACAAACTGCTGACCAGCTCTCTTATACAATTTCCTGGTGCTGGGGACAAGGGTTAAGTCCATTGTCCTCTCAGCCTCAGCCCTCCAATCTGCCACAAAACCGAAGGCATTCTTACTGGAAAAGGATCAGCCTCTAAAGCATCAGTGAACCCATTATTGACCCCCAGCACATGCTTAGCTTTAAAAAAATATATTGTATTGTAGACCTTGGAGAGTAAAGGCTCTAACCCGCACCATGACCCTGGATTACCTGGACGTGAGTAAGTGAATGACAAATTGTTGCACCAGAAGTGCACCATTCAGTTGGCAAGGTCTGTTGCCCATATCCAGGCTGCCACCACTATTGGAAAGAATTTGAGGACTGTTAGGTCAGTGACCCAATCCACCTGGTCCCAGTTCTCAGGCTAGTCCTCAGCACACCATTAACCTTGAAAATGGACAACAAAGCCCAATGAGCCTGCAGCATCAGATATGACCTGCAAGGGCGCATGGCGATGTGAACTAACATGGCAGATATCTAAACCCTCAGCTTCCAACCCTCTCCATCCCTCTCTTTCAAAAATAAATTGATTTACACTTGAAATTCTTCAGGAAAGGATGAAAAGCAACACAGGAAACAGGAAGAAACCACTCCAGCTGAACTCCCACTCAGCACAAGTGTGCTGGGTCTGACTGGTCACCACAGATACCTTTCACAGAAAACTGGATACTCAGTCCAAAAGCAAGCCGAGAAACGGAGCTGAAGGACAGAAAGCCAAGAAATCAGTCAGAGTTTTCAGGAGCAAGGAGCGGAGGCTGACAGCCAGGACTAGGTCCGAGAATGCATGGTTGCTTCCGTGACAAGGCAGGTGAGCGGGGTTGTTTATGACCAAATCCTCCCTTCCCTGGGAGTCAATCTGCAAAGACTCACAGCCCCTCACGTTGCCTTTGCAACAGCTGAAGTCTGCCACTCCTTCTCTCTTGCACATTTAGATGCTGGCGTGCCCTGCATCTTGGACAATCAGGTGAGCTAGGTGGGGATTCTGGCCTCGGGGTGTCTCCAATTGGGGGTGCTGGGCCAGGCTCTGGATCAGTCTCTCTCTCTCTCTCTCTCTCTCTCACTTCCCCAAACTCTGGCTTCCATAGATTCCACCACAAAATCTCCAGGGACTTCCCAACCTGGAGCTCACAACCGAAGTCAGGACTGGCCCCAATGAGTTCCCCACAAAGGCCAAGGTACGCCTGGAAAGGGCCTCCTGCCCCTGCCTTTTTACTGACAGAACCAAGCTTGGCTGCCTAGCAATAGCCACTGAGGGAAACATGACCCACACAGTAGTTTTTGCAGTTTATTTAGATTGAATGGTCAAGCTGGCAGTGGACCCAGCACCCAGCCAATGGCATGTGAGTAGTATTTTTTAACATTTTTTATTTTTTCCATAACAAACTTAACCACAAGGAAATGCAATTTGTTCAATTTACACAGAATTGTTTACCAATGATAACATAACATCAACATGTTGTAAGATGTATAAAACTCAATAAAATAAGACACACAACTGTTATGAGAATAGAAACTGATTTCACAACCTTAAATTAATAATTATTACTTGAAATTAATAAAAAACAAAGCTCTATATTTATTTGGTATATTGTACAATGAGTTTTTGTGTGAAGAGATATATTCAAAGTATGTAAACCATTTTTCAAGAAAATCATTGCTCTTCAATGAAGATTGTGCAACCAAAAGTTGAGTTGCTATCTTATCAGCCACTATTACATCCCAGGCTTTAGAGTACCAATTATTTAATGTTGGGATTTTAACTTGATTCCAATTTAGATCTATTGCCGACTTAGCAGCTGAGAGCAATAACAGAATCATTTCTGTTGTTTGTTTAGTTATTGATACATTTGGCCAATGATTGAGAAAAATTGCTTCTGGAGTATTCGGAATAGCATGCTCTGATATTTTGTAAATTTCACTATCATTTACCAAAAATTAAAGACTTCTGAACACAACCACCAACAGTGTAGGAACATTCATCTCTGTAAACAACCTTTCCAACATATCGGGCTGGACTTAAATTTGCATGAATATAGGTGATTAGGTGTTAAGTACCATCTAGAGTAAATTTTAAATGTTTGTAATTTGATGCTGAGATTATTGGTTGTGAAGGAAAAGGAACTCCATATGTTGTTCCATTGCTGGTCATGTATTGTAATTACACAATCTTTCTCCCATTTAAGTTTTATTTATTTATTTATTCATTCAATTTCTATACCACTCAATCCCGGAGGCTCTGAGCGGTTTACATAGGCATATTATACTTCCTATCTAGGGCCACAATGTATATAGGGGAGGTGAGTGCCTACCAGGCACCCTGCCGGCTTGTTCTTTCTTCTTCCCATGGCTTCGTGGTGGGTTCTATCTCGGCACGGCTCCGCAGCGGCTCCTTCTGGGTTGGTTCCATAGTCCGCGACTGTGCGATGACTGCTGCACTGGCCTCTGTCTGATTGGCTCCGGCCGTGCTGCATCGCCGCGTCTCTGGACCAGTCCCCGCCTGGAACGTCTGCAGCTTGATGTCGGTTTTGCCACCATGTTCTTTTTTTTGCTGGATCACCGCCGCCGTCTGCCATCACCACAGGTCTTTTTCGCCACTACTGTACCGGAAGGCGGGTGCCCCCCTGCACCTAAGGCAGGTACCCATTTATTGTGTAGATGATTTTTGTTTCCAAAGTTTATCACTGAGTAATTTATATATGACTGCACTAAAGCCTTTTGGAGTTTGTTTAGGTTTCTGTAACGCTTTTTCAAATTGCATTAGCGGTCTATCCAGAGGTGCTATTTTGGTCATTTCTTCAAACATGTGCCTCAACTGCTGGTATTGAAACCAGTGAATTTTAATGTTATATTTCTGTTCAAGTTGACTTTGGGAACCTAACTGTCCATTTATCATTAGGTCTACTAGTCTGTATACATTGTTAGTTTTTAGATTTGGAAACTGGTTGTTGTCCCAAAAAGGCTATTATCGGCTAAGAACCTGGGGCCAGAACATTTCTATATTTGTCCCATAATTTTAAGGTAAAGTTTAGAAAAGTATTTCTTAGGACTGAGCCCTTTCTGTGTTTAGGTGTATTCCATAGAGTTTTCCCTCGGATGGTCGTGGCCCCGCCCCCAGCATGTCCAGCATCGTCACGTCACTTCATGGTGATGTGCACGTGGGGGTGGCGTTTCCCCGCCCCCCGGGGGGACTTGGCAAGCCTACTTTTTAGTAACCCAGAGCATCTCTATCTGGTCAAGATTAAATTTCAGCTTGTTCACTCTGTGAGATAATACACCAAGTTTGGAATATCTTTTGCTTATGACATTCATTTAGATGTCCAGATACCTACTCTTGAACATGGCCCCAGAGCTCAGCAACAAAAGCTTTGTTCACAAGTTAAAATGAATGCATATACAATCTGTGGACAGTGTACATTTGATCTTTCTTTATACGGTGTTGACTAATTCTCATGTTACATTCAACACATATACACATGAACAAATGATAACCTCGCAAATTTCTATAAGGACTGGTACTCAGTTTCAACAGGGCTAATGTTACATTGGTGTCACAGAGGCATGTTTCCTGTTTTGCTGTGTTGTTCTGGGAGGGATAAGGAAGCTGGTCCACAGGCCAAAAAGGCAGGAAGCATTGTACAAGGCAAGGAGGAATGTGCTAGGCTATGAAGGAAGTTTCATTCTCAGCAGCATTGTTACAGGTGTGAGGGATTCCTTTATCTGAAATTCACTTTTTTTAGATGTAGCCATTGATGCATCTTACTCTCATTTTCTCTTTGAAAAGAGGAATTTATCTTTAATTTCTCTTTGGTTTCTCTGTTATTTCTGTAGGCACCATTTTGTAACTTCAGTCCTTTCAGGGTGGTTTTTTCTTAATGTTACATACCACAGCATGCTTTAGCTGGAGAGCAGGAAGGTTTGGGAAGACATTGTCTACTCTGAGCATCTGCAGAGTGAAATTCTGAAATTGTGTAGAACCTCCCTCTTCTGATCAAAACAGAATTGATTTGAAACAGACTCCAAATTCCTTAAAAGGGGTGTGTGTGTGGATTGTTGGAGAAATTGCATAAAGAGAAATTAAGAGAATTCCTCTTAACAATACTAAATTAATGCTGACGAAGAACGCTTTCCTGGGACTAAGCTCTATTGAATGGACTTGAGTACAATTCTGAGTAGCCATGTTTAGAATTGCTGTCATTGTCTCCCATGATAAAAAAAATCCCATATTGCCAAGTCAGCCATCATTTTGCTTTCCTTACCACTGAAGGTGCTGCTGCTTTGATCTCTTCCCCAAACAATAAGTATAAAAGTAAATTTCCATTCAGCAGTATACCCAGGGCATTCTCTCCCTCCCACCAAAGAAACAAGCAACAAGCTGTTTCTGAAATGGTCCCTCATCCTTCTAATGCAGGGGTGGCAAACATGCGGCCCAGGGGCCAGATGAGTCCCCCAGAGGGCTTCTATCAGGCTCGCAGTGGAACTGGCTGTTTTCTGCTTCTTCTTCCAGTTCTGCTACTGCTGTGTCATCGTAGGTTTGCAGTTTACAGATACACACCTGACCAGCAGAGTCAAGATTGCAACAGTACAGACATTGATAGCAAGAGGTGTCAGTTATCAGACACAGTTAAATAAACAAAATATTGTAAGAGTGCTAATGTTTTAAGCATGTTTTTATTGTAAAGGGAAAAAAACCCTTTGTGTTTGTGTCCTTTATAAAGTTTATATCTCCACTACCTGGCATTACATTTTATGACACACATGGCCCGGCCTGACAAGGTCTCATTTATGTCAGATCCGGCCCTCATAACAAATGAGTTTGACACCCCTGTTCTAATGCTTCGGTATGTTTGCCTACCACCCTGTTCTTGCTACTGATACTTATAGCCTAACCAATCAGAATATCAAACCTGTCACACCACCCCCAAAGAACAATCTGATCCAGTCATTGGAGAAATCCCTGCTTGGCTCCCAAAGGCTAATCTTATGTTGCTTCAGAACAGTAAATGAATGGATAAGCAACATAAGGCAAATGCCTTGTGTGAGAGAGGAAGAGATGCCTTGTAAGGTACTGCATCAGCCCACTGGCTAAGTTCAAACCATCCCTGCCAATAGCCCTCATCCCTTATTAGAAACTAAAGGGGCTTACACAATCGTACACATGGCACAAAAGCCATGAGTGAACATGTCTTCGTAGCATTTTGAGGCCATTTAGCTTACTTACTATGCTATCTCTGGCTGTGAAAATGCTGTCAGAGAGAGGAAAAATAGTGCAGAAAAGTAAAGTTAAAAAACAAAGTGAATGTAAACAGCCATTAGAGAGAATGAAGGGGAGGACTTTTCCACTACAGTATAAACATTTATTTTGGGGTGTAAATGTTCAGTGACACTAGTTACTACCATCAAGGTCAAGGACACCACATTACTTTTCTTTCTCTGGTGATTAAAGCTCCTAGGGACGGCAGCCAAGAAACACAGAGACCTCAATTTCTTTGAACAGGTGTGTAAAGTACATAATAATCATGCCTGAATCATTTTAAAACACTTCTTACCTACCTTGATAATGATAATCTAACCTTCCAGGTGGCTGATAAATGATGATATTTAATCAGGTTTATTCTAAATGAACTGAGAGCAGATGAAAGCTGTTGGATAAATGGGACCGAGAAAAGTGATTAAAGAAATATCAGAGACATCAGAAATACAGGATTCCTTGAACTACAAAGCACTAGCCCTAATCTCATGTCACTGATCAAAAGACCAGTGAAATTAATATAGGGTGTCTGCCTTAGGCTATAATTGTATGTATATTTACTTGATACCTGCAGAGTATCAGGCTGTTGATTGACTTAAATTATTTCAGTAGTTGATGGATCTCTTTAGATTAGTAATAGTCTTCCTATCAGTTGAGGAAATCAATGAGAAAACAGACATTCCTAATGTGATTGATAATATTATTAGCCTAAAATTGATCAGAGAAACGTTGCAAATTATATATATATACTTTCTACACTTTCCAGCCAGACTCAATATGATACTTTATCGAATAAGGAAGAAAACAGGAAAAATACTTTGTATATTTAATTATACTCAAAGTTGAAAGGTAGATTGTCCCCCCCCACACCTTTTTTTATAACATTCATGTGCAATTCTTTTAAGTGAGTGAGGGTTTCAACTGGTTTAAATGGACATGTAACATGGACAAACCTCAGATGCATAATCTTGGAACAATTCCAACAAAGCTGCCTGAAGCAAGAGAGATCAATATGAGGGAAAACAAAGCTTAAAAGAACATTTATTTGGATGCAAGGAAGTTCATGGGAGAAGGATTTGCTACCCAGGGCACAGTGATATTGACATATCTTAAAAGCTGTTTTCTCTCTGTTGGCTCACTGTTAAGGTGACCAGCAGCTAGCACTACAACATATTGCCATCATCATTCTCTGGGCATTGAGGAAATAATTCTTTTCTTTATGTGCCCTCCAAATTGGCTCATTGATGCTTAAGGACACTTAGAAGAGATTGCTTCATTCACATCTGTATGGTGTCATTTCCTCCCTCAGCATGACACTTTTTTGTGGTTTCTTAATGCCCTTACTTTTTCTTAAGGTCTAAGATAACCATATGCATTTGCTGGGTAAATTATCTAAGGCTACATTGCTGGTTCTCTAATCTAACTTACCTTAATGATGAAGCTAAAGTTAACTCTGAATTTTCCATTACAAAATTAATTCCAATTATCTCATGGCTATGTATTAGACAGTCTCAAACCTCTATCGTGCATCCAATATTTTCTAATTAAATCTATCTGTCTTCTGCCTGTCTCTCCTCTTCCCCCCAAATTTCAGCTGTTCTTCTTGACTAAACAAAGAGATTGCCTCTTCTTCCATTCCTATCCGGATCCTTTGTCACAGTTTTCCATTTTGGGGAGATCTGTCAACTCTCTGTGCCTTGGTAGCTGCCCAGTTACAAGAACTAGCCAGTCTTTTGTCCATCTGAAAAGGGGTAGGATCCTTTGACTGGATGATTTGCCTAAAATAAAAATAAAATGGAATTGAAGCAATGCGTATTGTAAAGACTTTATTTTAAAAATATACAAAATAAAAATGATAGGATAAGGAACATATGAACATGGTTAATTCTTCGGCATCAGAGCCAGTGTGGTGTAGTGGTTAAGAGTGTGGACTCTAATTTGGGAGAACTGGGTTTGATTCCCCACTTCTCCACATGCAGCTGCTGGTGTAACCTTGGGTCACTCACAAGTTCCTTTAGAGCTGTTCTTTCAAGGGCAGTTCTTGAGAGAGCTGTCTCAGCCCCACCTACCTTACAGGGTGTCTGTTGTGGGGAGGGGAAGGGAAAGGGATTGTAAGCCACTCTGAGACTCTTTCAGGTAGTGAAGGGTGGGGTATAAATCTAATCTCTTCTCTTCATCAGTTCAGGCTCTCTGTCTCACTTGGAGGGAGGGGTCACTTTTTCTAAGCAAGAGCAAGAGTTGTTTGGCTTCCAAATTGGCAAAACTACTTTGAGCATCAAGGCTGGTTCTCATAAAAGAGCACCCTGACCCTATATGTTATACAAATATCTGTTCCTCAGAAATGCAAGGATAGTTCAGCAAGCTGACTCAAGCTGAAAGCAGAAGTGTATCAGAAGTCAATCTGGAAATATTTTTGAGGCCTAGACAAACTAAGATAGCCTAACGGTCACACATTTTGCAAGCAATGGTAGCAGTTTCCTAAGGTTTGGAAACATGGCAGTCAGTATTCAGTCAGATCCTTTGTCTCACCCAAGCCAGCCATTAAAATATGTATGCATTCTTTTTGCCAGAGCAGCTGAATTTTCTAGCTGAAGCCCAGTTTGTAAAACAAGTTTCACTATGTTTGTTCTGCACAGCTGGGTTTGAACTAACTTCTAAATATCAACAAAGTGCAAATTAAACTTTTATTTCTTCATCAAAAATGTGAATTTTATTTCGGATGCCTGTTTTAGCACAGAAGTGCTAGGACTTATGTCTTATCTAAGTCCCTCATAAGGACTATATCTCTTATCTAGCTCCCATGGTCAATGGATGTGCAAAATCCACCCTCTAAGTAGAGTATCACGCTGTAGCCCTGTTAACAAGGCACAGTGAATAAACATACAATCTGAGCACAGTGTACCCTTGATTTTTCTTTATATGTGCACTGAGCAATTCTTGTGTTATATTCAATGCTGCTGAACCTGTAGTTTAAACCTCACATTGATCCGGTACTGGTCATTGGTTTCAGTAGTAAAGTGAACATGCATTGGCTTTTTCTTATAAACAGATATACACGTGTGTGCAGAATGTGCATATGTTCACTGTAACGTGAACAGTGCTACAGTCTGAGTTCACAGGCAAAGGAGATGCCATGCTCAAGGGATTGTCATCCTCAGTCAGATGTAGGATGCTTTTTTCAAGGCTATAACTAGGATAATGCCACCTGTGCATGTATGTAATGAAGAGCTCTGACAAGGAAATCCCAAAATAGGGGTCTTGTAGTCCCCACCCACCCACTGGGACTTTGTAATATTAAGTCATGGGGAGAAGCATGACTGGGGGGTCACACCTATTGGTGTCTGAGGTCAGGGTGTGAAGCTGGGGAGCCTGGGAAAATCCCCTAGAGATTATGCACTAGCAGAAGAAGGGAAAGGCAGGACTGAATCCCAAGGATACCTAAAGGACATACAAGGAAAAGACTGCCAGTATTAGCCTCCTCAGAAGTAAAAGTTGCCTTGGCAGTTGAAACCTCCTTTGTAATAAAGTGTAGGCTAAGACAGCCATGGAGTGGACATGGCAGGAGGAAGGGGAATAAATGGCCAGAGCTATGTTTGTCATTTTCCCACTAGTAGTGGGCAAATCTCCTGCCCTCAATTCCCTACCCTCGATAATATGTGGAGCAGGAGAAAAATGGGGGAGAAACAGCACTGATGGTTATATTCTAGGAATTTCTCCCAGTCTCTGTGGTCTATACCAAATTCCTAGAGCATCACCTGCAAGTGATGTCACATCCTCCTGAAATTCAGTGCTCCCAGGCTCTGTCCCAAAACTCTTCCAACTAGCTAGAGCAGGAGGAAGTAAAGACAACTGACTTAAACATCAGAAATGACCATCACCCTCCCCCATGGACCAAGGAAGTATCATTCTTTCTTTATTGGAGATGCAATGGAATGTCCAGGTGGAGAAGTGGCCCTTGACCTTGTGGGCTTTACAAGGGGTAATCATATCAACTCAGTTTCCAATACTGTTACTTCCTTGTTCCACATAGTTCTAGGACATCCCTCCTTGTAAAACTGATATTCCCTTCCTACTGTTTCCCTGCTTCCCAATTCTAGTTCAAGGATTCATGACAAATAATTGTAGAAATCCTCCTACCTTGAAATGTCCCTTTCTCATAGGGCGCAGACTACACATCATTATAATAGTGGTCTATAGGCTCCTTGATCTTGGTAAGTCCCATGAAGAGACCTTTCCCCTTCTCACCCTTCCCCCCACCTCTACTCCCCAAAGAAAATGTTTCCAACTGACTGCTTTTCTACTGCTACCACTAGAGCTCATAAGGGAACTGCTGATACAGCTCTCTATAGCTTAATTTGTCCTCTTGTCTTTCAATTTGTCCTCTTGTCTCCTAGCCTTGTTTACAATAAGTGTAGACCAAATTCCTAGGAGCCAAGTCCCTCCTAGCAATTCTATATCCAGAAAGGATCTCCTTCCCTTAAATGTATGTATTTTAACCTTAACCATAACCCCTAAATACTTGTTAAGGTGCACACAAACCACAAAACTACATGGATTGAATAAAAAAAAAGTTTAGTTTACATTTGGTGCAAAAAATTAAAAAATGATTTGAGTACGCAGCTTCTATAGGAAATGAGCAAATGAAAAATAAAAGCATAGAATAAACATTTTTAATCTCTGCATTTTAATCTATCTTTAAGAATTATGAAGTGGAAATCCTTAAATTCTAGAGTCTATTCTCTTAGCTCATGACTGACATATGTAGAAAAAAGTATCCTTTGTACTTCTTGCTAGAGAAGTGTATCCACTTTTTCTGTGATAAGACGTAATTCTTAGACTCATGCAGTCACTTCCCTCTCCCATCACACATGGAGTCCAGCTGAAGCCTTTCTAGTTTTAAAGAGACCACAGATTCTTTTAAACCAGGAAGTCTTCATTTTCTACTCAGCATGTAAGGGGAAGAGGGAGAGACAGCCAGAGGGAACATAGGAACTGGAACATTAGAGATGGGAAAGAATTCTTCATTTTGTCAGTTTGACTTGAATCATAATGTTCTGAAGGTGTTCTGTTATGGAGAGGGACCAAGCACTGTTCATCAACTACATTGATCCCCATTGAGGAAGAACAGACATCATTTGTACACTTGTGATATCTGTTTTACTCTTTTCTGATGTTTTCTTTGTGTGTGTGTATTTTGTTTGTTTGTTTTTTAAAAGAGCTGGAACAGCAGGTTGTTCTCTTAAATAAATTTTGTCTTAATCAGTTTTCTTTTTAAGTGCTCAAGTAGGGATTCTAATGGCAAATTTACTGACAATGTCTGATTATTTTCCTTCTCTTAGGAACTTGGACCGTTGCTATATGTAATAGAATTTTCAAACAAATATGTTATACTTTATCCTATGTGCCTTGGATACTTTCATGACATAGTTCATGAAATAAAGCCAGTTTGGTGTAGTGGTTAAGTGCGCAGACTCTAATCTGGGATAACTGAGTTTGAGTCCCCACTCCTCCACTTGCAGCTGCTGGATGACCTTGGGCAAGCCATAGTTCTGATAAGAACTGTTATTGAATAAGAGTGGTTTCTTTCAGAGCTCTCCCAGCCCCACCTACCTCATAGGGTGTCTGTTGTGGGGAGGAGAAGGGAAAGGAGTTTGTAAGCTACTCTGAGACTCTGAGTGAAGGGCGGGGTATAAATCCAATTATTTACTTCATTTATAGTCTGCCTTTCTTGCTGAGACTCAAGGCAGATTACAAAATATAAATACAATGCAGTCAGACAGCAGAAAATATCCAACAAGAAATGTTATAGGGCTGGGTTTAAAAGGATAAGAATATAAATAACCATTAAAACGTGACATCCCATAAGCAATGCAAAAAATGGATTATTGAAGATAAAGCAGCAGAAGCAAAAAAAGTGCAGTAGTGTACAATCTTACTCCATTCTTAAAAGCTGTTTCCTAAACAATTCCTTGATTATATTACAGACCTGTTTCCATCACAAGAATGCACTCCTTAACATTTTTGTTTTGCACATTCTGTGGAATGATAGAAGTATGGGAGCCTTCCTGACCTCCTCAGACAGGCCACTCTACAAGTGAAGGGCATTTGCCCCAACATTCTCTTCCTAGAAATGAACTATATCCAGGTTCTTATCAGTGTAGGATGGGGGATTAAATATCATACTGTTGTAAGTCTACAACTGTCTGAATATTTGCTGCATGTACTAAGATGACTAATGATGAAGTAAATGATGACGTGGAGGGCATAACATAGAACTATGGTGTCTCTACTCTTTTGCTTAATCAAATTACCGTATTTTTTGGACCATAAGACTCACTTTTTCTTCCAAAAAAAGTGGGAGGAAAAGTGAGTGCGTCTTATGGACCGAAGGCTTAGAATATTTTTTTCCCTGTTTTCCTCCTTTAAAAACTAGGTGCGTCTTAAGGTCAGGTGCGTCTTATGGTCCGAAAAATACGGTAGTCCTCTATATCCTCTGTAATTTTCCAAGGTGTTCTAGAAGTTTCTATTACTACAAGATTTTGAAGTTCTTCAATCTTCCTTTCAGGAAAGCCCTTTTAAAATAACAACAGCAACCAGCAATTTCTGGGTATCATTCCTGGTTAGCTGATTTTCCAGCCAAATTTTGCCTGGGACAATCTCAGAGCATAAAACAGAGTATGAATCTAGAATTTTCCAATAGGTCCCTGAAATTTATGAAGATTATATGTGGGGAGTCATTTTGCCACAATAATATATAACCTAATATGAAATATGCCTTCAATACAGAATTGTCCACAATGCAAGGGAATACACAGAGATACAAACACATCTCAGCAATACAATGGGAATGCATTGCACACTCATTGGGGAGTCTCTACACTAGACATCCTATGTACACACCACTGTTAATAATGAAAAAAATATTAAGCACAATAAAACCCCACTGGGTTTAGTGGGAAAGAGGTAAGTATGTGGTTAATTTGCCTATATGGCAGTAATGGGCATAAGTCTCAGGCAACAGTTATGAAAAAAACAGAGCAGAAAGGTCAGAATAGATACCACCCATAAATATAATGTATAAATATCTACATAATGTATACATATCTAAATATTTCCTTATAACCAAAAAAATGCATGTGTTCACAATTTGTGTTTCTCTTTGCTGTAATTGTATCTAATCTAGTCAAATTTATTTTTATTAAAGTTCACACTGTGAGACTAATGAACCTAAAACAGTGGCATCTTTCTTATTCCACTTGGCTAGATCTGTTGTCTGAATCTGCATTGATTTACACCCAGAAGGAAAAATAAGCCACCCAGGATGCAAAACACATCACCCTTATTGGTTCCCCTGCAGTAAATTGTGTGTGTGTGTTAAATTGAAAAAGCATTCAAGAAAATCTTAATGTATTAAAAGAAATCCCTTCCTTACAGATTTCAACATCAAATAATGCCCAGTTAGTGGAAATAAATACAGATTTGTAAGATTATTTACCATTGAGCTATGGAGGGAAATCAGCAGTTGATGGAATAAATTAGTTCCCAGTAGGGGTGTGAACTTCAAAAATTATTGCTTCCACTTTGTTTCATAATTTCAGAAAGTGCATGATTATTATTTTCATGAAACCTTGAAACTATTGATATCATTTTGTAAATTTATCTCAGGAATATGGCTACCTGTAACTTCTGTAAATTTAAGGATTAGTCTTCCTGCCTTGACAGATTGTTAGCACTAACTCTGGACTGCCCCCAATTTTTTTTCTTTTTCAATGGAGAGGATGGCAGCTAGGAACATCCTATTGAGGAGTTCCTGAAGTGGGATCCCTTAGTAAATTTCCTTGGAAAGTTGGAAGGTCCTTAGTAGAGAGGGTCGACTCAGATTTCTCCCATTGTTAGCATAATAGCTTGGAGGGTTCAGCTGAGGTGATCTGGAGCAAGCATGGTGTTTTCCCTATAGGGAACAGTGGAGACAAAGATGGTTGTGGGCACACTGCACTTCTCTGTCAAATCCCCTTAAACTTTGAGAAGTCTTTAATAGAGTTGAAGTACTAGATTCCTTGAAGTTTTGGTGCCTTTAGTTAAAAAAATAGCCAGTCTGGAAAGCTGAGTTTATTTCCCCATAGAAAATAATGGGATAAATAGCAAATATTTCTGAGACAATCCTGATATTTTCTGGGAGTTGCATTTCAGCAATCTTGAAACATCAGGGGGGCCTTGTTCCATTTTGGGTATTTCTGATCCAAAACAAAAAAGTAAATTTCATTTTTTCCCTAGATCAGAAATATCCATACGCACACCCCTAGTTCCAAGTGATGTAGTAAACCAGTGGTTGGAAGTAGGTAAAACCTGCCCATCTTAATTCAGAACAGGATGGATTTTTGGGACCTTTTGCAGACTTTTGAGCATTTTGTCAGGAAACCAGCTAGCTTTCATCTACCACATTCCCTCCTCTTCCCTCCTTTTTACGCACTTTCACAAAACTACCACATTGTGATATGGTGGGTAGCAGTGATGGAAAATGGAAACCAAGCCAGCTGATGAAAGCCTGGGGCTCTTTTCAAGTTATGAAAATTCTTGAATCTCTATAATAAATGATTCTGAACATGATTGGAGCTTTCATTGCTGATGTAACTTTTGATTCTTTAACACACTTGTCATTGTCAACAGCAGTTTCAATAAAAGGATTCCAAGTGGTCTACAGCACAGCATTCAGCAAAGATCTTAAATCAGTCACAACAGTTAAACAGTCAGTTCCCCATACTGAACAAATCCAAACACTCTAATGAGGTCACTGACAACCATTTGAAAGGTACTTGGTGCATTCATAAGCCAGAAAGGCATTCTGCAGTATTGAAAGAGTGTTGTACAGGGTGTAAGACAGGGTTTCCCCCCCTTGTCTTCAGGAACTGCTTGAATTTGATAATATCCAGATACCATATCAAAATATATCTGCTGTGTTTGGAAGTAGATAGCTATCCTGGACAATCTGATGATTTGTTGTGATGCCACCCTGTTCTTTCAATCTAGACCAGTGTTTTAGACTGCCTGAGCCCAGGATTTCAGCCTTCTTTCAACATGAGAGTTAACTTTTCTTCCACAGTTTGCTAAAGTGATTCGATGTAGAGGTTACATTGACCAGGCTAGCTGTGGAAAAATCTAGTTGAATCAAAATTCAAAAGACTGTGTTCAGGTTGAAATCTTTATGGCTCAGTCATTTCCTGATTTGGGGAGTTCATTTTAATTGATTTTGGTGGTAAATTCTTGGATCTACCCAAGATCTGAGATAGGAATCCTGGTGATAAAGTATCCAAAATGAGCTCCTCTGATTTTCACTAGAGGAACAGAGTGCCAGTGAGTTCTGATATATCATTCCAACAGGGAGGATTTGAGTGCTCGGTCTCACCATCTGGATAATCTTTCAGGGAAGATAGGATAGGGGTGACAGTAGAATGACAGTAATGGCCTAGAAAAAGGGGACACCAACCAGAAATAATCCAGACCTACCAGATTTTTTCAGACTGAATCGATAGGGTTTGTCTATCTCTGTTCTAGACTTTCCTTTGGAGTAGTAGTAGTTGGGTTTATATCCCTCCCTTCACTCCGAGTGGCTTACAATCACCTTCCCTTCCTCTCCCCACAACAGACACACTATGAGTTAGATGGGGCTGAGAGTGGTCTGAGAGAACTACTCGTGAGAATAGCTCTGAGAGAACTGTGACTGACCCAAGGTCACCCAGCTGGCTTCTTGTGAAGGAGTGGGGAATCAAACCTAGTTCTCCAGATTAGAGTCCACTGCTCTTAACCACTACAACAAACTGGTGTCTGATTTCCTTTACACTTTCCAAGTATTCCAGTTTGTTCTTATTTATTCACAACATTTTATTTGGTCTTAATAATGAGGCTTATTGGGTTCACCAAAATTATTTTTCAGTCATAATTATTATTTGCAATATGTGCTATTTATCATCCAGAGTATTAGCTGGTTAGCAAGCTCTGTCACTCATAAGTACATAAGACCTTCTGCAGTTCAAGTAAGTCCCAGCAAAAGCTTTAAAAAGATCTTGTGATACCTTGCCAATTGTATATGCAGCACTACATCTGTCTGATATGTCACCTCTCCTTGCTGTGATGTTTTATTTTCCCATTGCTTGATTTTTATTTTGGTCTAAATTTGAATTTTCTCTAGATGGCATGTTTAGGAAAGCAAACTAGAATGAATGGAACATTTCAGCAATGCTTTAAGTCTCCTTCTGAATTTGTAGAATGGACGTTTTAGAACCTCATGGTGTTAGATAAATAATTCAGCAAGTCAGAAGTAGCAAACAAAGCAAAAATATACAGGAATCCAAGCTAAAATATCTTCTAGGAGAAGAAAGGCTTAAGGCTTTGCACTAATTTGCTTACCGTATATTACATTATACTGAATTTCTGGCTCATGTCCTGAAGACTTCAGGCACTGCATTTGAACATTCCCCAAATCTATAAAAAGTCAGCAAGCTAACCAATTAACTCTGCAGATGACACAGAATTTTCTTGCCAAAATGATATGGGTGGTGGCCTAATAATTCCAGGGCTTCTTCATAAAAATATCCCCAAATACCTATCAGATGCATGCTACCTTTTCCTCTTCATGTGGAAATATTACATGTCTGAGGCTATTTTTGCAATGAGAACCATTGTGGTGTAGTGTTTTAGAGTGTTGGACTAGGGTCTGGGACTTCTAGGTTCAAATCTCCACTCTGCCTTTGAAGCTTGCTGGGTGTCCTTGGGTGAGTCACACAACCTAATTGACCTCACAAGCCTGTTGTGAGGATAAAATGGAGTAGAGGAGAATGATGCAAGCTTCTTTGGGTCCCCACTGGGGAGAGGTGGTGTATAAATAAAATAAATAAATAAATTGCACACTGTATGCCCTTCTACTTTAAACTGGGGATAGTTTGCCAAGCATTTTTGGAGCACAGACCAAACACAGCCTTTTGGTAGGAAACAAGTTCAATAATGTTTAAACACTAGCCTTAAACAGTCTGGAATACCTCCTCCAGAACAAGAGATTAACCTTTAGGTCACTTCTTCTTGTCCTCATTTGGCAAATGACTCTAGCATCCTGAAAACTGCATCACAATACGCCTTGCATAGCCAAGTTTCCTCTTTTTTGACTCTTCTTTTCTACATTCATTTATATGGCTCCTCCTTCCTAATTTTAAGATGCTTTTTCTGACAAATCACCGTAAAATGAGGACTAACTATATTCAGATGAAAATTTCAACTGGTAATAGAAACAGATACTAATACATTAAAATAAATAACTCTCCCTGGCAAATGGATCTTTCATGAGAAATATAGTGAACATCTTTAGTTAAAAAGAGTAAAATAACTGTTTTCAGCTATTTGTATCTTTCCTATAGAAGGAATGTGCTTGGAGTGCTCATTAGACTATACAATAAACATTGTATTCTAAAGCATTTTGAAGGGGAAAACTGTACCTCTAAGCTATGTTTGATCTATAGATCTAAAAGAAATGAAACCTCTATGCACAAAGCAGTCTTTCCCCCCTACTCTGCTGATAGGTTAGTTTTGCTAATCAAGTTTTTCAAGGAAAATGACAACCAAAAGCAAAAATTGTCAATCCAAGCTGCTGTTCCAGTCCCTAATTTGGGTGTCCCCCCTCAATGACATGAGAATAAATGCAAGGAACATAAGACTCCCAGATATTTGAAATAGTTTTCAAATATTTCTGTAAAACTTATTTGTGGCAAAATGCTTTTAATGGAGCAATCACAAATCAAAGGAAAATGAGAGTCAGGAAGAATAATCTGATACCTTCCTTCACCTCTTAAAATCCTTTTCTCACAGTCCTCACATGCTGAAGTGTTTCATACAGGTATGAATTCCTTCAACAGGAGCCTTGATCAGACAAACTTGACTGTAGTTTCTGTATTCTAACCCCTGCTTGAACTGAGTATAGTATTTCTGATTATTCACATGTTGATTTCAGGGATGATCAGAGTTACTTTGTCCTACTTGCAAAATAGTTTATTGGATTGTAAATCTGTGGTCATTTGTATGACTCTGCAATTCCCATGAGGTCCATTGACACCAAGAAGCTGATCAGTGACAAGGTCACAGGTGTACAATTTCTACTGTCATCTCTTTTAGGGTTTAGTCAGCCTGTTCCAGACTATTCTTGGCTTTCTGCTGGTTTGTATGAGTTTAAAGTCTGATTTTTTTTAAAGCTCTGTCTTCACTTCTCCAGATTCCTCTCCATTTATTTAATGTGCCTTTGCCTTTGGGAGGCCAGAAGAGTAAGGGAATATAAACTTCATGCATGATTCTTGGTACCCATGAAATATTGACCAAGAAGGGGATTTGGGAATTGTCTCTTTATTTTGGTTTGGGGGGGCAAGGGATTTGGAAAGCAGCACAAAGCCTGTCCATTCAGGATCCTACTTAGGCCTGTTCAATGGAGCTCAGTCCCAAGCAAGTGTTCTTAAGACTGAATTGTAAATTGGCTGTTTTCCGAATGGCTAAGGAAAGAAATAGAAGGTGGGACTTCCGGTTTTTGGCGCCTCAATGACAGACGTGTCCCTTGGGAGCTCCCAGGGATGCGATCTGTAAGCCAGTGGTTGGGAGGGGATGTGAATGTACATGCCCCCCCGGGGCCCTTGTGTTGGGTTCCCAGCCATGGGGCGCTAAAGGGTTCTCTCTCCTCTGGCACGGCACTGGAGAATTTGGGCTCCCTTCTGCTCCAAAGGTCATGCCGTTGTGCATCTGAGTAAATCTCGAACTGCTGACCAGGACAAGCATGT
This sequence comes from Gekko japonicus, assembly GCF_001447785.1. Taxonomy (NCBI): domain Eukaryota; kingdom Metazoa; phylum Chordata; class Lepidosauria; order Squamata; family Gekkonidae; genus Gekko; species Gekko japonicus. The sequence continues at coordinate 199,051 of NW_015172024.1, read as the reverse complement.
GGAGGCCAGGCGAGTAACATGTACCTTTGGCGAGGTCCTCGGGCCGACATGAACTGTGAGTTTTCTGAAGCGAAATCACCAGGATAATGGCATAAAGCCCCCCACCCTGATACAACTGAGGGAACTCCCCAGACACATAAAATGACAGAGACATTTTCAAAGGGGGGAGCCAGTTTTAAAAACAAAATGGAACTGTTTTAAGGATCTCATAAGAGTCTCTCAGGTGCTAGAGTGAACAATAGAGACTTTGGAAAATTACTTTTAAAAGTAAACATCCTCAAAGATGGTGGGTAAAAAACCCAAGAAGGACAAGCAAGCAAAACTCAAGCCTCCTTCAGGAAGTCTGAGCCCAGCTGATCTGGTCACCCGATTGGAAACTACCATAGACATTTCAAAGATGCTAGGTGACTCTTTGCACTCTCTGCTGGAACAAATGACAACTATAAACGAGCAATTGACAACTTTAAATCATACCTTTGCAGCTCAGCAGCTCCAGCTAAGCGAAATTACCAAAAAGACAGAGCAGACAGCTGAGACAGTGAAGGAGGTGGATGGCAAAACTAAAAAGGTTAAAAAACATGTGCAGATGTTGGAAAAGAAGAGAACAACTGATGAATCACAGCTTTTGCAACTACAAATGGAAAAAGCAAGTTAGTCCTGAGATTTCAGGTGATCCCCGAGACTAAGGGGGAGAATCTGAAACACGTTTTTAGTGACGTTTTGGCCCCTAGTGCAGATTTAAAATCAGGGTTTTGCTCTCCCAGTGGTATCTTTCCCCCAAGTGCTTGCTCAGTAGTGCAAGGTGCCCTCTTGGTGTTTTGCCCACCACTGAGGTACATGTGCACTAGTTCTAAGTGTGCAGTTGCAATGCTGCTGCACTAGTGCAAGTACACCACAAGTTACCATGGCTGCCAATGGGCTGCACTGGCATTTTTGCTGGTGCAATTTTCTGCCTGTTCTGGGGGGAAGTTTCCATACTGAAAATGCTTTGAGAGCTGACTGGCTGCTTGCTGATATGCCCAGATTTCCACTGGCACAGTGGTTTGCACTATCACTCTCCCAGTGTGCAGTTGCAATGCTGCTGCACCAGTGCAAGTACACCACGTAGCATTGCTTGTGTGTCCACCAGCATAAACACCCCTTACACTGGCATATCTCCAAGTTATGCCAGCGTAGGAATCAGTTGGCTCCCTATTCTGATTTGGGTCCCGCCCTCAAGATAGTTCTGTGGATCTTTCATTCTGTTTCCCAGTGTGGCTAGTATGACATCCCAGAAGATCCAGAAGCAGGAACAGAGAAACTAAAGGACTGCACTGCTTTTACCTTAGCAACTGGTTATCTGCCTTTGGACACAGAAGTTCTACTCAGTTATTATGCTGTAAAATATAATTAAGTCATTCTTCATGAATTAGACTAATTCCCTTTGAAAATGCTGGTGGTCATCACAAAATCCTGTTGCAACGAGTTCCATAAATTAGGACAAGGGGTTGGGATGGAGGATCCCCATTGTCTTTCAAGTATTCTTGAAGGTGTTCACTCTCAAGGATTGTCAACAGAGTACTTAAATAATTCTAAGGAAGTCTTATATGTATAAAAAGAACTAAACTTTCTTCCTTGTCAGAGGTTCTGTATGGCAAATATTTGCTATTCAATTTCGTGCTATAGTAATTTTCTCCTCCCTCTGAGTTATAGTAAGTCAACCCCCTGCTTTAAATCTCATCTTAAAAGCTTCCCTTTCTCTGTGGCTTATGATCAATGCTCTCTGGGAAGAATTTTATGAAAGTACGAGTGTGAAGGACGCTATATAAAATGAATTAGTATTGAACTATTTGAGGAAAGATGGGCCAAATGGGATGACCTGACATAAAAATCATTGGCATAACTTTCATATAAGGAGTATATGTGTTTGTGAGTGTGTGTGTACATGTAATGCTCTGACTCAACTCAGTTATATTTCTTAAACAGTACGTCTGTCACCCTCCTATTTAATACTTACCTAAGGAAACCAGTTTTCATTTAGGTGAAATGAACATGAGCATATTTTCCACATGCCCTTCACACCAAATAAAGTTGCTGCGCATGAGACCACAAACCATCTCCTGACATTGAAGTCACCTGTGCAGCTCAAACAGTTCATGAAGTGGGCAGGCTGGGCTTATATTTATAACTAAATAGAGTGCTCTTAACCTACAATAAAAAACCCCCTGTGTGATGCACTTTAGCCCACCACTTGAGTAGTGCTTAGACACAGACTTCTGATGCAGTCTCACATACCTAAACCTGCACTGCTCTTTGCAGAGAAGGATGAGGTAAAAGGCTACATGAATATCATCGTTCCCACAGCAATTGAAGGAGGGAAATGGAATCATCATGGACCACTTCTGAAGTTCCTTCATTGTATTTATTTTACTTCATTTGTACCCCACTGTGGCCTCCAAGGTTTTTCCAATACCTCGATGGGCTTTTCTCGCTCTTCGTTTACTCAGCATCACCATCTGGTCTTTGTAGGAATTGCCCACAAGGAGGGCCAGGACTGCCAGTTTCCCTTAAATTTGGAGGCTTTGCCTCTGCATATCCCATTATCCAGCATCTGGTTATCACAGGGTACTGCCTTGTGCACCACTGGGGGAGTAGCCACTTGGCAAGTGACTGCCACTCCCCTGCCTCCTGACACTCCTTTTAGAACAGTGTCCAAGATAGTGGAGGTCTATGTAATACAGAGAACCACAACCAGTATCAAAAGTTATAAAATATTTATTAAAAAGAAAGTGTTCATAAGCATAGTCTCAGCACAGTGCCAGACTGAGCAAGGTATTCAAAAGAAAAGGTAAAAAGCAATTCCTGCGTCCCTCCTTCTATACAGGCCCTAGCAGATGTTAAATATAAGGCAGAATCTTCAGCTTACAAAACTGCAGATGTTTTACAGGGGTTCCAGTACCTTCAAGCCTTTTTCAGGTGTGTAGGACAGCACATGGCAATGGCTGCCTCTTCCAGACCTCATTTAAGAATTCTGCCTGCTTCAGTGGAATCAGCACCAGTGAAATCAGCCTCTTTGTTGCTCCCAGGAGTTTTATCATTTCTCTTCCTCCTCTCACTGACCAGGTCAGGCCAGATCAGAGAAGCTTTTCCTGAAGTCTCCAGGAGTTTCTTCCTGAAGTCTTTCTAGTACTTAATTCCTCCGAATCTCTGTTCCCTGCTAGTGGGGGTGGGGGGCTCGAACATCCCATTGGCTCTAGTTAGACCTATTAGCATTTCTAAAAGGCTGGCTGAGGTGAGGCTGGAAAGACATTGAATTTACTTCCTTCTTCCTGTCTGTTCTCTACCCAGAGAGAGAGAGAAAAAAAACTTTTTTAAACTCATGGTAAAAGTTTTGCTCAGTTCAAACCTCCAAAGGGGGAAAAATGAATTTCTTTACACCCAGACTCTGGATTTAAGTATTCAGAGATGGGGCCATGTTGAGAATTAGATATACTGATGATTTGTAGAGGATTTGTGAAACTTCCTCTTTGGGAATATTTCATGAAAAGTTTCAGTAACCATCATTCAGGACATTTTAGATATAGAATATTCTGTCTTGGGGTAGAAAACTTAATAGTACATTGGATTACTTCCAGTTCTATGATTCTAGGCTAATAACAGTGCTCTGCATTCTCCATAATAGAGATATATTGAGATATAACTGCTCTCTTTCTAGCATCTTGGCAAAATCCATCTTGCATACGGTTATTTTATTCTGCTGCTGTGAAATGTTAATATATTCAGTTTAGGCAGGAAAAAAGGGATGGGGCTGTGTTTGTTTTTAAATAAGAAATGCACATATTTTCCTGATGTATCATAAATGAAACATGCTCACACAGAAAAAAAGATATTGCTTTTACAAGATGAATTTTTGACTTTAGGGTTCATGCTCTGTATCCCCCCCTCCCACCAGTACCTTATTATAGATGGGAAAGAATATGTAATGTTAACCTTGCTGTAAGTCAGGCTTGGGGTTCCATAAAGCAGTACATTATCCAAGGGTAGATGAGCCATTTGGCTCAGATGAAATACTTCTGTCAATATGAATGTCAAAAACTATCAAATAAATGATTTTTTAAAAAAGGGAACTGGACTTCTTCTAGTTTCAACTCAGTTTAAATTGCTAAGTATGATCAGGTAGCTTCATTCACACCCCATGCTGCAGCGTTTGGCCAGAAAGTTCACACAGGAGATACAGTGGTTTCATCTGAGATTATCGGGTACAACTGCTCTGGCCATGGTTTCAGCCTGCTTTGGGAAGAAAATCAAACAATAGAAATAAACAGAAAACATTAATATATCATTAACAGATTATAAACAGATCACTTAAATATAAATAGGGTTCCCTCACTCCCAAACACTATAAATACACTTAGCCTATAGCCAAACTTGCAAAAGGAAGAGAGGAAGGGAGGAGGGATGCTACATAATTCACCATGAATGTATTTGACAATCAAATGTATCATGTTCAAGGATGTTGCTGAGATGTGAGCCTATCACCCAGCCTGTTCAGTTCATTCTAAACAGCTGCAAAGATCACAACAAACATTCTTGGAATTACAATACCCACCTGATATAGTAAGGAAACAGAATTGACAAAGCCAGAATGATACCAAGGGATAACTGCTACAAGATAGGCCCAAATGAAACAACAACAGAACACCTTTGGTGATCACATACAGCTCTCCGCTCAAACCAGTTCAACTCATTATTAGCAACCTACAACCTATGCTGAACAATGATACTCTTTTCTCAGAGGCCTTGGGAGGCAGAACTTTTATTGCCATAGAGAGCCTCCTAACCTTAAACAATTTCTCACTCACAGGAATGGCCTTCCAAACATAGGCACAAACTCTGGGACCAGGGCGTGCAACAAACCAAGATGCAGGCTCTGTCCCCATATCCACTCTGACAACACAATAACTGGACCCAACACCTGCCATACCATCTTGGGTTCATTTACTTGTTCATCTTCCAGTGTTATATATGTCAACGTTATATATGTCAAATGTCAGCGATACTCCTCTGCTCTCTACATTGGACAAACAGGTCAGTCCCTGCACAAAAGAATAAATGGACATAAATCTGACATTAAAAAATGCAACACTCAAAAACCAGTGGGATAACATTTTAATCTTCCAGGTCATTCCATTTCTGCCCTAAGAGTGGCAGTCTTCAAACAAAGAAATTTCAAAGAGAAATTACAGTGCAAGATTGCTGGACTGGAATTAATTCACCAGTTCAGAACAGTCCCCCCCCCCCCCAAATTGGACTTTTATCTCACTACAAATGCTAATTTTCTGCCCCCAAGCATTTCCCCTCTGCCCCAATCAAGCTGATTACAATATGCATAATACCTTTGCATCCTTTACAAGCATTCTCTACAACATCCCTCCCACTTTCTGACTAGGATAAAAAGACTAAGATTTTTACTTCTTTTCTACTATGTCTGATGACGGGAGCTAAGCTTACACCCTTAAACTCGTGTTGGTCTGACGTGCTTCTAGACTCAAACCTAGCTTCCCTTTCGGGTCTGACGTGCTTCTAGACTCAAACCTAGACTCAAACCTAGCTTTCCTCTCAGTACCATGTTCTCTTTAACTTTACTTCCATTACAGCTCCCTTATAGCATATATGACATATTTATTTATTTATTTATCATCAGTGAACCAAAACACATATCCCAGTAATTTTGGATGGCATTCCCCACTTGGGGGAGGGGGGGTCCCCTGATTTTTGGGCCTCTTCCCCACCACTGGCCAGTTGGCCAGTGTGACCCGAATTTTGGCGATGTGTGCCAGTGATGGTGCTTGGGGTTCGTGAGGTTTTGTTGGGGGCCCACTTACCGTAGGCTGTGACAAGGTAGAAAGGAAAATAGGGCTCTGCTCAAGAGGCAGACCCAAAGCCACACTCACACTGATAGCTCTTGCAAACATAATTAGTTTATTTATGTGTTAGTCACAAGGTTAAAACTGAAACAGCAATAATGTAAATTCTCATGTTCTATCAACTACACATTCCAACTACAAGATAATGAAAACAAAGTAACAAGTAACAGAATAACACAAGGCCATCGGGTGCATTCCCAGAGACAAAGTGAGCAATGCTCTCCTCAGTGTCTCAGAGAATGGACAAGGAAGGCTTGTCAGGTACTTTCTTTTAGACAGGTACTTCTAAAGGATTGCATACAGATTGACACATTGGCAATTACATCAGTTCTGACTTCAAACATACATTTGATGTACAAAGATGGTGCACTAAATGTTCCCTTTCAAGATGGCATAGGAGGAAACAAACTGTTTACAAAAGCATGTTCCAAAATAATAGTAAGAGTTTACAACATTCGGATGGACAATATCAGAACAGTTTCTCACTGTTCTTCTGCTGTGAGATAGCCAGCTGCCTCTGGCGTTATCCCTAAAGGAAGGGGGAGGCCATGTTTACAAAAGCATGTTCCAAAACAATAGTCAGTAAGAGTTTGCAACATTCAGATGGACAATATCAGAACAATTTCTCACTGTTGTTCTGCTGTGAGATAGCCAGCTGGCATTATCCTTAAAGGAAGGGGGAGGCCAAAAGGAGATGCCTTTTGGCCTGCTATTGTAACTAATTAGGGCCATTAGAACCAAGAGGTTTTCCTGCCAGGTGCAGGTAATTTGCATTTCTTAACACTTACAATGAGTTTCAAAGGACTTGAAAGGATTTGATAATACACACGAGTTCCTGTTTCCCATGCTAGGCACAGGGCATTGGTTACTATACTGTCTTTACAAGGCATGATGGTAGTCAGGCTCTCTACTGCCTGAGCCAAACTAAAAGCCTAATATAAGGGAGATTGCTTTATAAAAGCCAAACCTAAGCACATAAAAATATTCTAGCCACAGCCAGCAGAGGGAAATCCTGCCCCCAAAATGTGATGTAATGACGTCACACTGAAGAGACGTCATCATGTCAGCACCACCACACAGCCACGCTCTTTTTTGGGCAAAACTCTGCGGTAACCATAGAGTTTTGCCCAAAATACCAGAGCATCACTGTCCTGGTTCCCTGGTCCTGGAGCCAGACTGACCCCCCCGAACTCCCCAAAGCCACCCCACCTACCCGGGAGAGCACGTCAACAGCTGTGAGGCCCCAGAGGAGGGATCCGTCTGGCATCTGGAGCCGCAGCAAAGAACAAAGTGCTGACGAGTGAGGCCTCAGGAGGAAGAGACGGCCAAGCACAGGAGGATCTCAGTGTCGTGTCTGACAGGAAAGCCCCACCCCAGATGCCGGGAGAGCGTCCTACGATATGAAGGGGGGTGGGGCCGGAGCAAAGGGAATGCTCACGGGGTGCAGGGGCAGTGCTGGGAGTGGGGAGAGGGATAAAGGGGAAGTGGGGAAGCTAGGTCTACGATATGAAGGGGGCGGGGGCGGAGCAAAAGGAATGTGCACGGGGTGGAGGGGCGGTGCTGAGAGTAGGGAGAGGGATAAAAGGGAAGTGTAGTTGTGGGTCGAGGAGGAAGCTGTGCAACTGAGCCTGGGAAACAGAAAGTGGAGAGCAGAATGAGAGAGAGGGAAACCACTGCTGTCCCAAAGCTCCTGAGAGGTTCAAGAGTCAAAGCTGCACCAGCAGAGGGGCCTGAGAGGTGGAGTCAACCTCGCCCCCTGACCGACTGAGACCTTATTTCACCTCCCTTTTCTTTATTCCGGCATCGGTCCCAGCAAAACGCCTCCGCCGTCCCCACCATTAGCCACGGCCACCGGCGGTGAAGCTTCGAGGGAGAAGACTGACCCTCACAATCACTACTCCCCCCGCCCACTCCCAGAAAGTCCCTCCTCCTCCCTCACTGCCAGGTCGATCCAACCTGGCAACCCTACCAGAAATACTTTTTATAATTTGAAAATACATGCTGAATACAGTTCAATATTCTCTTTAATAATGCATCCAACTTTGTATCTCATAGAGAAATTTCCATTGTTTATTAGAGGACTTGCTGTGGGTGAAACTGCACTGCTCATCAGTAATTCCTTAGTCACCACAATATCCCTTGTCTAACTCTACATTGCCCCTAAGGCAAGTCAGTGGCTAAAAGGCACAGTAAATCTCATTATAAATGTATAAGCCTGCTAATTAAAAGTAGTGCATTAGGTTATGTTCTTGACTGAGCAGCAAGAAACCTTGGAAAAGTTTGCAGGTTAATGGGAAAACATGTGGGCAGACTCTGGGGCCAAAATGACTCTCCCATTTCCACACAGGCACAAGAATGATTAACTAATATTTCAGTAAAAGAAGAATATGAATCCTTGATAGTTTGAAACATGTACCCTATGTTTTAGGAGAGCTTATGATGAAATCCAGGTTGATAAATGGCATAATAATGTATTTACCTGTGTAAAGCTGTTTGTGTGCATGTGTGTGTGTGTGATTGTGTGTGTGTGATTGTGTGTGAGAGAGAGTGAGTGAGAGAGAGAGAGATTTGCAAATGTCTGTAACTCACACACATAAAAAAATAAAGAAAAGTACATGTGGGCTGCAGTCACACACACTAAATACTCCACTTTCAATCCACTTTCAGGGCACTTTACTGTGTGAACTGGCAAAATCCAGTTGGAAAGTGCACTGAAAGTGGATTGAAAGTGGAGTATTTAGTGTGTGTGACTGCAGGTTTAAAGTAATTTTACTTGCAATGTACATAAGAAACAGCTATAAAAGATACAGAAGAGGCTGGCCAACAGTAAAATATATTCCAAATATATGATAGATTAGTACCTGAGAAATAAGCAACATTCATGCATGTGGAAATATTAGAAAAGTCACTTCATTTCTAAAAGGAAACATTTTCAGTATTCTTTCATTTGTGGTTCTTGGGCTTTGGGACATCAATCTGAATTCAGCATTTAAACCCATACTGGCTACATTTACCAGAATAACTTTTCTGGAACTTACATTGTAAGCATCCTACCTTGCAGGGTTGACATTCTTGTTCTTAAGCCCAGGAGAGCTAGAGGCTTGGTCTCTGGCTGATAGGGTAGTAAGGGAACTGGTGGGAGCATTACTTCGGGGTGTGAGGCTTTTTTGGTTTTGTTTTGTTTATTTCCTTGGTGCATACCCATAATGAATACTGAATGCTTAAAAAAACACATTTACTTAGGAATGATATATATTATTTGTGATTGATGTAACAGTCTGTTTAAAACATCACCTGCCAAGCTAAGTAGTGTGTATGTGTGTTGTGTGGTGGTGTGACTTTGGTCTATGTATAAGAAGCCAGTTGTATTGTACTGTACTATTAGGAAAGAATATTTGAAGCAACTTGCCAAGTAGCCACAAATGGGTTAATGGACTAACAGGCAATCCATAAAAATTGGCTGTCTGTTTGCCACTCGTGAACAAGACATGAGCCAAAGCAGTGTATGTTCTGGCATCCCTAATCACCATAGCCATTGCTAACGTTTGTATATTGATGTGACCGCAAATAAAGAGCTATTTCAACCAAAAATTTTCTTTCCTTCACTGGGAATGTGACATTGTTCATTGAAACATCATTCATTCCCAAGGGGAAAAACAATCTTGAGCTAAATGATAAACTACAGAAAAGAGCAATTTGTATCTGTTGTGTTGGCAAAATAAAGCAAAACAAATCTGAGCTTAACACATGGAGGAATTAATGGAAATGAGATATGACTTTCCTTTTGCACCAAGGAACCATTCCTTGGCAGGGAGGGAGGGGGGATCTTGGCAGCTGGTGATTTGATCCTTGGGCATGTAGACAGATGGGTTGTGACAAAGCTGCACACTGACCAAATAGTGACTTGCCTGCCTGGTGCAAAGGTAGCAGACATTACGCATGGTTTAGATAGGGTGGTAGACGGTGCTGGGGAATAGCTAGTGGTTGTGGTACATGTTGGCACCAATGATGTGGGGAAATGTAGCCGTGTGATCCAGGAGGAAAAATTTAAGCTGCTAGGCAGGAGACTCAAGGCCAAGACCTCCAAGGTAGCCTTCTCAGAAGAGTTTCCTGTTGCATGTGCAGGGGCAGCTAGACAGGCACAAATTAGGAATCTCATTGGGTGGATGAGATGATAGTGTAGAGAGGAAGAGTTTAAGTTTGTTAGGCACTTGGATGCTTTTTGGAACAAACAGGACCTATACAAAAGAGATGGTCTCCACTTCTCTTGAGAAGAACCCAAAAGGTGGCAGAGCAATTTTTAAACTAAATCCTGGGGAAAGCCAACAGGAGATGAGATGTCTCTGGTTCAGGTTGGCTCATCTCTAAGAGATGAAGGGGTAGCTGTTACTGTTCTAGAGGAAAATGATTTAGGACTGGCCACTGAGAGGGTAACAAACAATGTTGGCTGTCTGACAAGGTCTAGAGGCCACAAGAAGAAGGTTGCAGGTCTAACATGTCTGGGGAATCATAGATGTTTATATGCAAATAAGTGTCCGAGGTAAAATGGGGGAGCTGAAATGCTTAGTGTCAGAGGAGAACGTAGATATTGTGGACATTTCAGAAAGTTGGTGGGCTGATCAGGAAAATCAGTGGGATACAGTGATTCCTGTATATAAATTATATCAGAAGGATAGGGAGGGAAGGGCTGGAGGTGGAGTGGCTCTGTATGTCACAGAGGGTATGCAGCAAAATTATGAATGTAAGAGAAATAGATTCATTTCTGGAAATGCTGTGAGTGGAAATAGTGTGTCCAAAAGAAAGCTTAACACTGGGAGTTTGTTATTGCCCACCAGATCAAAGGCTAGAGGATGATTTAAAAACAGTAAAAGAATTAAGGAAAGTAGCTAGATGTAATAATTGTGTCATAATAGGTGATTTTGACTACCAAATATTGATTGGGTCAGTATGAGTTAAAGTCAGGAGAAAAAATATTGGGTTTCTAGATACTATCAATGACTGTGCCATGGAGCAGATGGCTACAGAATCTAGCAGTGGAGAGGTGATCCTGGACTTGGTCTTAAGCAATGCTCAAGACCTGGTGAGAGATATAAATGTGATAGCACCAGTTGGGAACAGTGACCATAATGCTATTAAGTTTAGCATTTATTTAAATATGGAGCTGCCCCAAAAGACCAACACAACCACACTTAACTTTAGAAGGGGTAATTTCTCTCAAATGAAATCATTTGTGAAGATGAAACTGAAAGGAAAGGTAAGGAGGGTCAATTTCCTTCAAGAAGCTTGGAGACTATTTAAAACCACAATACTGGAAGCTCAGATAAATGTATACCACAGGTTAAGAAAGGTACAAAAAGGCCTGCATGGTTAATGAACAAAGTAATGGAAGCAATAAAAGGTAAGAAAGATTCCTTTAAGTGGTGGAAGGCTAGTCCGACTGAAGTAAATAAAAGGGAGAACAGGCTTTGGCAAATAAAATGCAAGTTGGTGATCAGACAGGCAAAAAGGGACTAAGAGGAACATATTGTAAAATACATAAAAGCCAACAATATATATATATATTTTCAAATACATTGGAAGCAGAAAAAAAAGCCAGGGAGGCAGTGGGGCCCCTGAATGACCAAGAAGTGAAGGGATTACTAAAAGATGATAGAGAAATGGCACAGGAGCTGAATTATTTTTTTTTTGTCTCTGTCTTCGCTGTGGAAGATAAGAGGTGCTTGCCCACTCCAGAACCGCCAATTTCAGGAGGTGTGTTGAATTACTTGAGTCAGATTGAGGCGACAAGAGAGGAGGTGCTATGAATGATGGACAAATTAAAAACTGACAAATCACCAGGCCCAGATGGCATACATCCAAGAGTTCTGAAACAACTCAAATGTGTACTTGTGGATCTCCTGACAAAAATGTACAATCTTTCACTAAAATCTGCCTCCATTCCCAATGACTAGAAGGTAGCTAATGTAACACCTATCTCTAAAAAAGGTTCCAGAAGAGATCTAGGAAATTGATACTGGGTAAGTTGGTGAAATCCATTATTAAAGATAGTCAAAGTCTTTATTAATACAGTCATAGACCAGGACACTATTTAAGATTGAACTATTAGGCACATTGATGAACAAAAGCTATTGAGGAAGAATCTGCATGGATTCTGTAAGGGAAGAACTTGTCTCACTAACCTTTTAAAGTTCTTTGAAAAGGGCAACTAAAACAATTAAAGGGATGAAACACCTTCCCTATGAAGCAAGGTTAAAGTGGTTAGGGCTCTTTACCTTGAAGAAATGACAATTGATGAGTGACATGATAGAGGTTTACAAAAATATGCATAGGATAGAGAAGGCAGAGAAAGAACTACTTTTCTCCCTTTCTCACAATACAAAAACTTACGGGCTCTCAATGAAATTAATGAGCAGTAGGCTGAGCTGCAGACTGGAAGGTCTGTAGTTTGGCAGTTCGAGACCCTAATGCTGCATGGCGGAGTGAGCTCCTGCCATCCTAGCAGTTTGAAAGCAAGAAATCACAAGTAGATAAATAGGTACTGTTTTGGTGGGAAGTTAACTGTGCTCTCTGTGTCTCAGCGTTTAGTCATTCTGGCCACATGACCATGGAAATGCCTTCGGACAGCATTGGCTCTTTGGCTTAGAAATGGAGATGAGCACCGCCCCCTAGAATTAGATCTGACTAGCTTTCAAGCAAGTGAAATCTTTACATTTTACCTTAGGCAGATAAAAGGAAGATAAAAGATAAAAGGAAATACTTCTTCCAGATAAAAGGAAGTACTTCTTAATTCAAAGAGTAAATAACACATCATATTCACTGCTGCAGGAAATGGTGGGAACTACAAGCTTCGAGAGGGGATTGGATCAACATATGGAGCAGAGGTGCTGGGGGGGCAACACTGGGAGAACGTCTGAAGTTCTGGCCCCACTGGTGGACCCCCTGATGGCACCTCTGTTTTGGCCACTGTGTGACACAGAGTGTTGAACTGAATGGGCCATTGGCCTAATCCAACATGGCTCTCTTATGTTCTTATGTCCTAAGTGGTAAGGTATAACTAAGGCTATGATGTGCTTCTACCTATGAAGACATCCATTGGCTCCTCCTGGAGATTGGCAACAATGGTACCTCAGGAGGAAATGGCTGGTTTGAAGGGTAGAGTCTATGGCATTGTATCTGTCTTGGAGGTAGCAACCCTATCTCCTTCCCAGCCAACCATCAACATACCATTATCTACCCCTCTGACTTCAACTTTCCATCTCCCCCCCCCCCAAATACCTGGAGCCTCTACCTAGGAAAAGTACAGTCTTTCTCCTCCTCGGTGGGGACCCAAGCAGGAGGGGACGTGATCTCAGCAGGGTATAATGACTCAAAGTCCACCCTGCAAAGCAGCCATTTTCTCCAGGGGAACTGATCTCTGCTACCTGGAGAGCAGTTTTAATTCTAAATGATCTCCAGCCCTCACCTGGAGATTGGCAGCAATGGTTCCCCAGGAGGAAAAATAGAGTCTTTCTCCACAGTGAAGACCAAAGCAGCTTACCTCATTTTCCTCTCCCCCTTTTGATCTGCACAACAACTCTGTGAAGTAAGTCAGGCTGAAAGTCTGTGACTGGTCTGAAATCACCCACTGTGCTTCCACAGCAAGAACCTGGGTCTAGCAGACCCTGCTCTGAAATGTGAACTGCTACACCTAGGGTAGCCAACCTCCAGGTGAAGCCTGAAGATCGCCGGGTATCACAACTGAACTCCAGACAACAGGTCTTTACCCCCTAGAGAAAACTCTTTTGAGGGTGGGCTCTATGGCATTCTATTCAGCTGAGGCCTCTCCCCTCCCCAAACTCTGGCTTCCTTAGACTCCACCACAGAATATCCAGGAATTTCCCAACCTGGAACTGGCAACCCTAGTTAGGACTGGCCCCAATGAGTTCCCCACAAGGGCCTGGAAAGGGCTTGTTTCTTTTGCCTTTTTACTGACAGAACTAAGCTTGGTTGCCTAGCAACAGACACTGAGGGAAAAGTTAGTCCCATTGGAGCCAAGAAAGAGAAATGTCTGTGTCAGGAGAGACAGCCATTTTGACAGTTTATTCTGTAAGCGAAGAGTGTCCAGGCTGGCAGTGGGTGGGGGAGAGGAGCAAACCCAGCAACCATCCAATGGCACATGAGTACTCTTGAGTGGCAGTTGATGGGTCAATGGCTGATAGAGCGCACGGCACATCCAATGGGAGAGCTGGAAATGGCCAATTCATAAGGGAATTGTATATGTAGGATGAGTTTCCCTAACCACTTTATTTCCCTGAACTTGAACTTGCATTCAGCATATATTAGAAACTTAACTGGAAAGCTCACAACACGGAGGACAAATGGCTAATTCACTATGAATGAATCACACAGTGAGCGTTGTCTTCAAAAATTTTGCTGTGATGAAAAAGCGTCTTTTAAACTATTGGCAATATTCCTAATATACAGTAGAAAGTCATAAGGTGTTGGAATCAGATATCTGACATAATGTTACTGAAATCAGAAAGAATATAATATACTTTCATGTATGCTCACATGAGATAAAATCAATGAGAAGACAAAAAATACTGTTCAATGCTAATCATGTTCTGGCCTCAGTGGTGAAAGAGATAAACAACCAGCGCTTCATCATTTTGGTCACAAGGGAATATAAATGGGTGGTATTGTTGCCACCATATCTCATGTTCTAATTCACTTCTTGTTGATTAAATCATAAATAAAATATAAAGTTATCAAAAATCTATATTACTTTCAACAAGGGAAAAGGTTACATTATAGGAATTCTAAATCACCAAGTACAGAGAATCCCCCCCCCCATCCCTTCAAGCCACCACAGTAGTATAGCTGTCTGGAATCAGGACTTCAGTCTGTCTATTGGAGTGATGGGGCTGGCCAGGGCAGAGCAAGCCCCCCAATTTATTTTTGTCACCCTAGGTGAACTAGGATTTTATAATTTAGTATAGAATGAGTATCTTACTTACTGGGTCTTCAAAATGAACATGATAAAAATAAAAATAAAGCTTTCAAATGGCCATCATCGCAGCGACAGAAGAACAGAGTTAATAGGTATGGGGTTTGGTTATTCTAGAAGACAATTAACAACAGGCTTGTTCCTCCTACATACAGCACCACTTCTGAATGTGCTAGCAACAGGGTGGAGAAGGATGACAATTCCACAACAACTTTGGGTGGTGTGTGGTGTTGCATGCCTGCTGAGTTACCAGAATCCCCTTATTTTTATACTATGACTTTCCCAAGATTACCTACAAAGTAGCCAGTTTCTGTATGGTGATACTCAGATCACGGAGATTCTAAGGTAGCTAGTTAGATATAGCAGTTTGATATCAGACTAAATTTTAATTCTGCTTTTAATGTTTTACTGATGTATGTTAAAATCCTGGAATATTGTAAAGGTGTTCTTCTTTTTGTATGACTGGTCTAAGGACTGTAGAAATAAACTGAGTGACTACTATAACTTCCATGTATCATGGTATTTCTGGTGGCATACAGGGCATCCTGTAGGAACATGGATCCTTATCTGCCCTGCCCAGCAGTCCCACAGGAGGATCAGGGACCCAAGCTGCACTGTTTTCTTCTGCTACCACAGGCAGGCATGCCACAAAGGACAGTGGCCAGGGCAGACCCAAACCCAGCCTCCAGTAGGAGCCACATGTGGCCAGTGTAGGATGAGCCATTGCTGCTGTGTAGACCAGCTGAGTGAGCAGTGGCTACTCTCACTGCTACTGCCTACTTACAGCAGTCAGTACAGACACACATAGTGTTGTAATATTAATATCCAGCTGTCAGATCATAGTGATCTAACTTTCAGCAGGGAGACTGCTGGAAACCTGTCCTGGCCAGTTTGGACCAGATTATGGTGTGAGGTCAGTGACAATGACTCAGCTCTCAGCTGATTGGTTGATAACATATATATATGTGGACAAGTGCTGCCTCTGTATCTTCTTCTCTGAATGACGGTGACTGGTGAAGCATTTTGTCCGAGGATTGTATATATTGTAAATAAAGCTATACATAGTTCACCACTGGACTGTCTTGTGTGGTGCTATACATAGCTATTGAGTGCTGAAGAGTGGCTGGTGAGTTGGAGTGGCTGTAATAGTCCTGGTGGCTGGCTGATACTTTCTACTGGCACACAGGCTGTCTTACACGCACCGCGCAACACATAGATGGCCATTAAAGCCCACAGACACTCTAGCTCTCCATTGCTCCTCTCAATTATGTTTTCCATTCCTACCATTGAGAGTCAAGCTACCATGCAATCATGTAACCACTGTCCATGCATGAATTCCCCAGTGCAGCCACCATTTCTTCCTGGAGGGTATGATTTCCCCGGGCATAAGGCTGCCTCATCATCATGAGAACTCTTACCTCAGTGGGCAGGTAGGAACACTATCTGAAGGCAATTCCTCTTGAAGTGATGGTGAAGTGCTGCCACTAAGGAGTGAGGAAGGCTCAAAAGGGAGACAGGCTGTGGCTACGTATCTCTGGCATATACACGGCTGCTGTTTCTTCTCCTTTAGCTTCTTCCTCCTTCCCCTTCTTGAGGTGTTTGAGGTAAGGGGGAAATAGACTGGTTCCTACTGTTGCTGCCATCACAGCCCACATTGGTCTCAGCACTTCTTTTGCTCCATGGCTGCTTCCCCCACTGGCTCCAGCAGCAGTGACTGCAGGTGGCAGTGGATCAAGTTCCAGCACCACCCCACACTGGTCTCCCAGCTGGCCTATTGGGTGGTGGTGATGGAGTGGCAGTGGCAGAGCCTCCTGGCACTCAGGCAGAGCTAAGAGGAGGAAGGAAAAGAAGGAAGGCAGGTGTGTGGCAGCTTCTGTTTGGCTCCCAGAAGAAAGGAAAATGTGAAAGTGAAGATTCCTCTCACCTTTTTGGTGCCCCTCAAAATCTAGTGCCCTAGGTGATCACCTGGCCTTGCCTAGTGGTCAGGATAGCCCTGAATAAGTCTCATATTTAAGGTCTCCCCTGCCCAACCTGGGTTAAAGACCTTTTCACCAAGAGGCTGGTTAGCTACAAATTACAAAAGGTGTTGGATGCACCTGTGCACCTTCAACCAAGGTAGGCTACCACCAGTCCTTGTAAGTCCTTCCAGTCAGGAGCCAAAGGACAAACTCCTGACCTTCCCAGAATTACCCAGGGAATCGTCCCTGCAAGGTTGGCTCACAGTAGGAAATCCACCAAATTTACTAGTAGACTGCCAGTTTAGGAAGTAGATTTCTTACTGCAGCTGTAGAGACAAAGAACCAGAATTTAGTATTTAAAATATTTTATTAAGGTGCAAAGATTACTTTAAATACTGAGGAAGAAAACAATAAAACTAGAGATTAAGAGCCTAGCTAAACACCTTAAAACCTTGTTTTCCAAAAGACAAGCTGTTAGTCATTCAAAGTTCTGGGTCCAAAGCAACTCTTCTCCAGAGTCCCCAAAGCCAGGCTGGTTGGCTTCAGCAACAAGATGCCAGAGTGAGCAGGACAATATCAGCATAACATGCAGGCACCATCAGGCCCCCTGAATAGGCTTCAAGATAGATAATTTATTGTCTGAATCCTAGATTGCTGTTAGGCCTTTACACCAATCAGGGTTCAGGCAATATCCTATAGTTACAGGGAGGCCAATCAATAACAGGATGACTTCATTGTTTCTTTATCCATGTCTGGCTGCGGTCACACGGAACATAAGCCACGCAAGAGTGACGGAAGACAGGCGGATTTTCCGGGCGCGATCTCACGGGCACATCTGGGAAGCGTAGAGCTCCCGTGGCACAACTGAGGCTTCCCGGCGAAAACGCGCTGCAAAAAACTAGTACCTCGGAGGTACTAGTTTCCGGAAACTGTGGGGCAAGGGCGGGCGTCTGATCGCGTTTCTGGAGGCATCCGGCGCCCACCCATGTCCCCTTGCGACAAAGGGTTCCCCTCCCCAAGTCTCTGTGGATGCGCACACGCACCTAACGGAGCATGCGCATTCGTCGGGTACACAAAACAAAAAAACCAGTTTGCTGCACCACCCGCTTCTTCGTTGCGCACTGGCTAGTCCTGTGATCGGCACCTCTCCCTACCCACGGAACCTCCACGGTACCTCCACAGGACCTCCATGGGAGGTCTGATCGCTTAACTGTGCGTTTGTTTGCCCCGGGGCACACAACCACGCTTCCCCCCGCATTTTCCTGCCTGTGTGACCGGAGCCTCAGAAGGGCAATGGGGTGATTTGCAGCTCACTCCACCCCCATCTCTCATAGGGACTTAACTGAATGGAATGTTAGTTGGAGAGCCAAAGTGGAAGAAGAATATCTTATTTTTGCAGGTGCAAGGTCTCTCCCGGCACAACAGCGTGAAACTCTGGAGGCACAGCAAAAAGTAATTTCAACAAACACAGGCCATAGCCAGACTGAGCCACTTTTTAAAACAACTCCATTTTGAATGAACCAAAGTTCTTGACAGAAGTGTCCTTTCAGTTGCAAACTAAATAATGTAATAATTCATAAAAATTGTTTGTCTCTTCTTCAGCAGTGTATATTATTCTGTCATCATTCTGAAAGGGTATGAAAGTGTTCAAAATGAATATTAAACATACTACTAGCTGCCTCCATTGCCTATATCATTTTAGCCAACATGAATTAAGCTGGGGATGCTCTGAAAGAAAAATGCATGCCTGATACTAATAATCACTTTTACAATTAGAACTTAAATTTTCTATTATCCATTTAGAGCTGGCCTCATTTAAAAGAGATTGTACAAGAGAAAATGCTAAATGTCTTCAATCAGTATTTTTATTAAAAAATTATCGTAGCAGAAATGTTTGTGCTTTTGTACGCATGGATCACTGCCTTGATGTGGCGAGGGGGCTTGCGAGGTTCAATGAGGCTGTGGGCTATGCTGTGGAGGGCCACCCAGGACAGACAGGCCACAGCAGAGAATTCAGACCAAGTGTGATCCACTGGAGAAGGAAATGACAACCCACTCCAGTATCTTTGCCAAGAAAACCCCATGGACAGTAATAAAAGGCTACAAGATATGATGCTGGAAGATGAGCCCCTCAGGTCGGAAGGTGTCCAATATGCTACTGGGAAAGAGCAGAGGGCAAGTACAGGTAACCCCAGAAAGAGTGAAGCAGCTTG
>NW_015172024.1:172262-178178 GCF_001447785.1 Gekko japonicus | reverse complement strand
TGAATTATGGAGAAAGCAAGAGAGTACCAGAAAAAGATCTACTTTTGCTTCATTGACTATGCTAAAGTCTTTGATTGTGTGGATCACAACAAACTATGGCAAGTCCTTAAAGAGATGGGAGTACCAGACCACCTCACATGTCTCTTGAGAAACCTGTATAAGGGTCAAGAAGCGACAGTTAGAATAGGATATGGAAAAACTGATTGGTTTAGCATAGGAAAAGGAGTACGACAAGGATGTATATTGTCACCTTGCTTATTTAATTTATATGCAGAGTACATCATGCGAAATGCCAGCCTGGATGATTCAGAAGCTGGAATTAAGATTGCTGGGGAAAACTTCAACAACCTCAGATATGCAGACAATACCACGCTAATGGCAGAAAGTCCTTGACAGCATAATAAAAAGTAGAGACATCACCCTGCCAACAAAAGTCCGTGTGGTCAAGGCAATGGTATTCCCAGTATTACTGTATGGCTGCGAGAGTTGGACTATAAGGAATTATGGTGCTGGAGAAGACTCTTGAGAGTCCCTTGGACTGCAATGAGATCAAATCAGTCAATCCTAAAAGAAATCAATCCTGACTGTTCCCTGGAAGGCCAGATACTGAAGCTGAAGCTCAAATACTTTTGCCACCAAATGTGAAGGGAGCACTCACTGGAGAAGACCCTGATGCTGGGAAAGATTGAAGGTCGAAGAAGAAGGGGACGACAAAGGATGAGATGGTTAGACAGTGTTATCGATGCAACGAACATGAAATTAAACAAACTCCGGAGAACGACGGAAGACAGGAGGGCCTGGTGTGATATGGTCCATGGGGTCGCAAAGAGTCAGACTCGACTGTGCGACTGAACAACAACAACAACTAAACTGACAGCATTGTCAGGAAGGGAGGAAATGTGCAGTTTTTGTGCTTCATGGCTACTGTTAAGTTTTGCCATAAGTCACGAAGAAGAAGAATAGGTTTTTATACCATGTTTTTCTCTGCCTTAAGGAGTCTCAAAGCAGCTTACAATCATGATTCCTTCCTCTTCTTATAACAGGCACCATCTGAGGTAGGTGCATCTGCAAGAACTGTGACTGGCCTGAGGTCGCCCAGCAGGCTTCATGTGAAAGAGTGGGGAATCAAACCCATTTCTCCAGAGTCTGCCACTCTTAAGCACTACACCACGCTGGCTCTCTCAAAGATTTCTGGCAAACTTACTTAGTGGGGATGCTTAGGGAATTTGCTTGGTTGCTTAACTAGTGCAAAAGGAAAAGAAAATAAAAAAATATGTATTCATGACCCCACACCTAATAGCTCCATGGGAGCCAGGCAAGGCAAGGGCTCCAAATTCAGTCACTTTAAAGGTACATGATAAACTATAGACTAGGGCTGCAATCACGCACATTAAATAATCCACTTTCAATCCACTTCCAATGCACTTTTGAACTGGATTTTGCCAGTTCACATAGTAAAAATCCAGTTGGAAAGTGGATTGAAAGTGGATTATTTAGTGTGTATGACCGCAGCTTTGGCTTTCTGTGGTGATTCTGCATTGGCTTTTCCCTTTGTTATTTTATGAAACCTGCATTTGAACAGAAATTTCCCTCTGCATTGCATGCTGCTTTCACTTTCTTTGATCATCGGATTTTGTGGTACTATCTACACTGCATGCCACTTTCACTTTCTTTTTTTTCAAATTATAAGAAAATTTAATAAGCAAATAAAACATCTGTACAAGTATTGGATGTCTTCTAGCCCTTGCTCTGAACATACCCCCCTTTTTGGTAACGTTTATTTATTTATTGGTTTTTGCAAATACATCACTGTTGATCTACATAAAAGCCATACAAATCGAATCTATGGTTTTGCATCACAGTTTATCCATTTATATACTCTCGACCATCTTTGCAAAAACATTTCCTCATCCTTGCCTTGTATTAACATACTCAATTTATCCATTTCACCTAAATTCAGTATTCTATAAGTTAATTCTTCCCTACTGGGAGTCTTTTCTGATTTCCAATATTTTGCTAGTAAAATTCTACAGATGTTAATATCAGTATTATTAAGTACCTATAATGAAACTTTATGTCTTCTGGAACTATATTAAGTAAGTAGGATTCTGGGTCTAATCTTAAATTCACATTGACAATTTCCAAGATTATTTTCTGAACCTTTCGCAAGAATATTTGTATTTTGACACACCACCACTACATATGGAAAAACGTACCCACATTAACTTTACATTTCCAACATTTATTCGCATTGTTTTTGTAACATCTTGCTATTTTTTCTGGGGGCCAATACCATCTGTAAAACATCTTAAGGTCCCGGTCACATGGGCTGGATAACGTGGGGGGGGGAGGCATGGCTATTAGTGCCGTCGCAATCTGATGCACCCCAACATGATCAGATGTGATGGCGTTGTTTCCTTGGGCGGTTGTTTGCAGTGCGCTCCAACCAGGAAGCATGGACTTGAGAGGAGTGTGCTGGGGCGATCAGATGGAGAGCGTCTGTCTGCAGCCCGTCGCTACCGTTTGCTACTGGGGTTTCCAAGGTACTTTAAAAGTCCGCATCTTTGGCCAGACGATACAGGTTGGCCACGGGTGTGCCACGCTTGACAGATGTGGCGGTGTGATTGTGCCCATATAATCCGCCTGGCATTCATGGCTCTCCCGCGGCAAACTGTGCGTGTGATCGGGGATAATGTATATTTTCTTTATAAGATACTGCACTCATAAGTTTAATTGTTTTCCAAGTTATAGCCCACGTATCTATTTCTATGTTATGGCATATATCCCTCATCCAAGAAATCATAGAGGGTTTGACTATTTCGTCTAACATGTAGTCATCTAATTAAAAATTATAAAGTTTCTGAATCAGTTTTTCATTTGAAGGGAGCCAAATCTTATCCAGATCATTTTTGTTGTTTTCTAAACCCTGTATTGCGTCTTTACTATATCTTGATTTTAGTTGTAAATTTTGCCACCAAGATAGTTGGATATTATGTTGCAGCATAAGATTCTCCTCTGTCTTTTATTTGTTATTTTTATCTAATACTACTTCATAACTTTCCATGTTGTTATTTGTAAGTAGAGAGGGTTTAATAAATGCCTCTAATGGGAAAACCCATTTTGGAATTTTTGTGTAGTATCTCTCTTTTATACTGTCCCAAATTTTAATTAGTGCTCCTCTTATTATATGAGAATGAAAATTTGAGTGAATTTTCTCCTTCCCATACCAAACATATGCATGCCACCCAATGTATAGATCATGTCCTTCTAATTTCAAACTTCTGATGTTTTTGAGATTTATCCAATCTTTGATCCAGCACAATGGTGCAGTTTGATAATATAGTTTCCAGTTTGTGACTCCAAATCTTCCTCTTTCTTTTTTTCCCTGTAGCAACTTCCATTTTATTCTAGCTTTTTTTGAGTTCCAAATAAATTGTCTGGTTATCTTGTCTAAATCTAGGAAAAAATGGGGTTTCTTCAAGATTGGGATATTTTGGGCTAGAAATAGAAATCTTGGCAGAATGTTCATTTTTACTGTGGCTATTCTTCCCATAAGACTAAGTTGTAGATTTTTCTATTTGTTTATATCCTTTTTAATTTCCAGTAATAATTTATCATAATTGTCTTGTATTAAGTTGCTATTTCTATTTGATGGAATAACTCCTAAGTATCTTACTTTTTTGGCTATTCTCATGGAAGAAAGTTTTTTAATTTCATCTCTTATTTCTGAGCAACAGTTTTTAGTTAATAATTTAGTCATCTTCGGATTAATTTTAAGACCAGCAACTAAACCATATTCTTGAATTAAGTCGAGTAGGTGGGTTATGGAGTTTTTTGGGGTTCTCCATTATAAATGCAAGATCATCAGCAAATGCTAACAGTTTGAACTCTTCTCCTTTCAATTTAAGACCTTCTATCCCGTCACTCTCTCACACCAGGGTTTCCAGTGTGAATATAAATAATAATGGTGAAAAGGGCATCCCTGTCTCGTACCCTTCTGAATTTCTATATTTTGGGTTAAGTCTCCATTTATAATAACCTGTACATGTTGTTCTTTATAAATTGCTCTAACCATAGACTTAAAATTTACTCCACAATCCCAAATAGCCAATTTTTGAAGGAGAAATTCCCAGGATAAATTATCAAAGGCTTTTCCGGCATCTAAAAACATTAATGCAAGTTGTTTTTCTGGATGCACCTCATAATATTCTATAATATTAATAATAGTCCTAATATTATCTTTTATACGTCTTTTTGGAAGGAAGCATGTCTGGTCCCGGTGGATAGTTTGGACCAACACTTTTTAAAAATCTGGCTTCTAAAATACTTGTGAATATTTTGTAGTCCACATTTAATAAAGATATAGGTCTGTAATTTTGAATTTGATTTCCCTCTGTATTCGATTTAGATATTAATTTGATAATTGCTCGATTCCATGAGTCTGGAAGTTTGCCCATTTTACGTACTTCATGCAATACTTCTTTTAATGGAAGAATGATCTGATCTTCAAACGTATAATAGATTTCTATCAGAAGACCATCTGGTCCAGGAGTTTTCTTCTTTTGCTTCTTAATTGCTTCTACAATTTCACAAATCGTAATGGAATCATTTAGGATTTCTTTCTGACTTTCATTAAATTTATGTTTATTTCTCTTTAGAAGGTACTTTTTAATTTGACTCAGATCTTCCTTCTTTCGTTGGTATAAATTTTTATAAAAATCTTCGACAATGTTTTTTAAATCTTGAAGTTTATATTTTTCCTATTTTTTTCATTTTTTAGAGCTATAATTGTCTTTCTCTCTCTTTCTTTTCTAATCCGGTAAGCTAGCCATTGCGTAGGTTTATTGGCATTTTCAAAATAATATAATTTGATATATTCTATATTTTTAGCTATTTCTTGAGTCAAGATTAAGTTCATCTTGTGTTGTAGTAGCTTCACTTTGTCGGAGCTGGGCAAAAGCGAGCGGAGAAGAAGGGAGGGACTTCCGTCTGGGCGTTTGTTTGTGCGTGAGAGCCGGCTGTTTAATGTTTGGACTGTTTATGGCTGTGAATCCGACGGGAGTTTTGTAAAACGGAAAAGTTTGAACTGTGACAGCGAAGGGGGCCGGGACACCGCTTATCCTTAGCATATATTACCTTTTTTTTTTCATCTGAGGCTATAAAAGAAGTACCTAATTTTTTTATCAAGTATTTTGCATCATCTTTTTTAGTATGGGTTTCTTGTAAACAGATTATGTCTAAGGATTTATAGTGCATGAACTGAGAGTGTTCTTTTTCTTTTGGGGGGACTATTCAACCTGTTTTTATTAATCAAAAGGATTTGAAATTTTTTAATTCGTCCTATTTTTGTTTTTGTTATTTCTAGACTTATTACTAGTTAAGATCTGAGAGGGGATGTTTGATCTTCTCTTGCCCTTTTTTAAGTTGGCTCGACTTCTTGAGCTGAGTGGTCTTCTTCAAGATCTGTTTTTACTTCTCTTTCTTCTTCCTCATCCTTTTGCCATCCTATATCTTCCCCGTATCTTTCAAGAAAATTTTCAAATTTAAAGATTGAGTCTATTCTTTACCTTTTACCTCCATGTTCGAATAATACCCCTTCTG
Source organism: Gekko japonicus (assembly GCF_001447785.1). Lineage (NCBI taxonomy): Eukaryota > Metazoa > Chordata > Lepidosauria > Squamata > Gekkonidae > Gekko > Gekko japonicus. The sequence goes on along the minus strand of NW_015172024.1, from coordinate 172,577 downwards.
ATATTAACCATTTAAATTGGATGTCATTGGCTCTTAGAAGGTCGGTCAAGATAAAATAATTTTGTCTTTTCCCCCTTACTCTCCAGGGAATTTCCTTCAAGAATCTGATCTCTGCATCTTGTATGGAGACTTTATTTTGATTTGCCTCTCTAAGGCCCCGGTCACACGGGCAGGAAACTGCGGGGGAGAAGCGTGGCTGTTTGCCCTGGGGCAAACTACTGCGCAGTTATGCGATCAGACCTCCTGTGGAGGTCCTGTGGAGGTACCGTGGAGGTTCCATGGCAAGGGAGAGGTGCTGATCACAGGACAAGCCGG
>NW_015172024.1:156019-172033 GCF_001447785.1 Gekko japonicus | reverse complement strand
CCCCTTCTGGTATTAACTATCTAAATTGGATGTCATTGGCTCTTAGAAGGTCAGTCAAGATGAAATAGTTTTGTCTTTTTCCCCTTACTCTCCAGGGAATTTCTTTCAAGAATCTGATCTCTGCATCTTGTATGGAGACTTTATTTTGATTTGCTTCTCTAAGCATTCTATCTTTTGTTTCTTTTAAATAAAACTTTATGTGCACTTCTCTGGGGATCTTATGTTTTCTTGTAAATCTTTTTTCTGTAAATTGCTTCTATTTCTGATGCAATCTCTTCTTTTGTCCCTACCTCTAATTGTTCTGCTAGGGTCTGGGCCACTTCTTCTTTTAATCCCGCCCCCACTTTTTCTGGTATATTTTGACACCTTAATATAAAAGCAGCTGTATCCATTTCTAAAGAGATTAAAGATTCTTCTATTTTGTCCCCTTTTGTTTTTAGTTCTTGAATATCATAGTCCAACTCTCGCACTTTCTTTTTTGTTATGTCATTACTACTTGCTATTTTTAGATCTTCCTGTTTATTTTCTATTATTTGCTTCTTGATTTCTCCTGTCTCTGTCCTAATTTGGTTTGACATGTCTTCCATTTTTTCTCTTTTAGGCTCAATTTCTTTTTTGATTAAGTCTGGAAGTATACTTTCTACTGTTAATTTCATAGTTTGAGCCACACTTTCTTGTATCAGAGCTTTAAGCTCTTTTATATTCATTTGGGATATTGAAGTGTTTGCTTTAAGATGTCCCACACTTCCTGATTGGCTAGGCAAAGTGAGAGAGGCTTTCCTATGCCCACTGAATCCAGAGCCATAGATTCTTACTTAAGGTTATGCTGCTGGTGTTATTTGGGTTTACTTGGCTCCTCCTTTTTATCAAGTTTTGTATTTACAATTGTTGTTTAATTCCCATGAAAATATTCTTACTTTCCCTTCCATTTAAACTGGTGCTAATTGAGAATGTTATTTCAGTTCTGTTTTATTGGTAATGTTCCATTGTTTTATTGGTAATTAAGTCTGTCCTGTCAACTGGTGTCAAATTCTATCACTTTGCTCTGTTTATTTTCTCTTTATTAAATGTTGTTATTTTTTATTTTCTCTCTTCCTCATGCTCCAAGTTCTATCTGTGCTCATCTCCTCACTGCTGTGTCTCTTTCTTGCGTTGTTCCTTTCCCCGGAATGTTGTTTGTTGCCTGCTATCTTCCATCTGCCGTCTGTAGTCTCCTCTTCTCTGACCCCTCCTCTCTTCATTGTCTCCATACTCCTCTGGCCCCTCCTTTCTCCGTTGTCTCAGCGATATGACATTACTGCAGCCCTTCTGTGTCCTTGCATCAGCGTTTTTCTCGTCCAGAGTCCAAGGGAGAATTTTAAAGTGATATACAGGGAGAGACAGGTTAGTTGCACTTACTAATTTCTGCTCTAAACACTTTTAATGCCCTATTAGATTTATTTCATTAGTTCCCACTTTTTCACTTTGCTTAAATACTTAGCCACTTTATGGGAATCTTCACAAATCCTTAATGAAAATAAGGGTGTTCCCTCCCCATTCATGCTACCGCTTCCCTTCCCTTCGGGAATTCAGCCATGGTAAGTTAAGCTTTTAATTAAAAAAAAGGACAGTTTTAAGTTCCACTTAGCTTTGTTAAGTCAAGATAATTTTGCTTAGACTCATGTGGTTCTTTAGGCTCCTCTGGTGCGCGGCATGACTGGGTCTCATCGGGGCTCCTGATAACTCCCTGCTTCAGAGCTCTGAGAGCTGGTCTAGCCGGCTGGGGATGGGGGTGCCACCCCACCCCACCCTAGACAAATGCTCCTTGCCACATCTCTCCCCACAGGAGAGCACTTTGAGGTGCTGGAAAAGTCATAGAGAGTTAGAGGCAAAGCTAAGTGTGCAGAGCAAATGGCTCACACACCTGCTGTCGGTGAGCCCGGAACTGGATCTCACAACCTGAACATACCCTAATGATCTCCACTTTCACTTTCTTAGATCATTGGGTTTTATGGTACCATAGCCATTCAGGGATGACTTTGCAGCCAGTTGGTGTTGCCCCAAAGTATTTGAATGTGGTTTTGAGCTGCACCTTTTCCTCCCAGTTGAGAAAATGTGGAGTGAATGCTAGGTGTAGAATCACCCTGTGTCTCACTGTCCTTTAAAAGCTGCAGCAAGTCAAAGAGATGGTTTGTCCCTCCCCTTCACATAGGAATAAGTGGTGGAGGGGGTAAAATGAAACACATTTCCCTGTGCTTGATTTAGGAGGGGGGTACTTCCTTACACAAGATGCTGTATATTTGTACTTCTGACAGGCACTGCCTGCCCATGGAGGTTCTTCTTTTCAATTAATTTGCCAGCTTTCTGTCTTGGTGTGCCTTAATGCCCTACCATTTAGAGTTTTACAAGAGAGGTATCTTAAAATACCATTCTCTGATAGAATATGTAACTATGGTGCCAGTAATATAAACACCCTGTATCACGTGACCTTTGAATGCAATAATTTTTCCGAACCTAGAAATCTTTTCTTTCTTTTCTCCAAATTATAGATCATATAGAAACATTACCTCTTATATTAGAGAATAATAGCAGACCTACCACTCTTTGAGCTGAAAATTTTTATGCATCTGTGATAGATTTTTGCCGCCAACCACATAGGGTCTAGCTTTTTCTAAATTTTAGTAATCTGCTTAAAATTATTAAGTTATAAAGCAGTATGAGGTAGAGAGAAGGATAATTGATAATCTTCACTGAACACCTCTCAAATGATGAGTGCCTATGAACAATAAAGTTACTTATCCCATATTTTCCTGTAGGTCTCCTGATGTTAGAGGTCAGCTACCTACTCCATCTATACATCAATATTACTTTTCTTTCTTATTTATGAGCCTGGAACATTACAGGAGACTGGTTTGATGAATACATTATTTAGTCATTCCATCTGCCACATTTGCAAAAATAATAAAAATCAGATGCAGTAGTAACAATTTCAAAAAGTTACTCTTTATCCATTATGTGCAGTAAAGGTATAGATTACAAAAGCCAGTATTTCTAGGGTGGTATTGTAGTTGCCACTGATAGCTGTCAAGTTAATTGCTGAAGAGAGCAGGGATATCTTCTAGCCAGAAACTAACATTAGAAAGTAATTGGTACATTAGGGTGGGCTATTTGAGGGAAAGGATTTTAATGGATTGAAAAAAATATCTCAAGAAGGGCAAGGAATAAATGAACAGTTGATACAAATCATAGAAGAAAAGACTATTCAGCAAGATGGAATTACGTTGAGCAGAATGTGTGAAATAAATTAAAGGTCAAAAAAAGCCCTTTTAAAATAAATAGGGAGAATGATTGCACACTAGGAAATTAAAAACTGCAGGCCATGCCAATTGCTAGGGTCCAAATCTCAACCTAATAACTTTGCTTTTAATCTTAAGAGCATGTGAATAGAGCTAAAGTATAAAACAGCATGGATTCGCCACCAAAAACTGTAACCCCATATAAAGATATTCCTTCTGTTTCTGAAATGCCTGGTTCAACCTTGCTTATGTTTCAATGTCATCACAAGGTACATTTTCCCACCCTCATACTATACCATTTGCTGGCTGGAGAAAGCATATCAGAATGATCTCACAACACATGGAACACAGTGTAACTAAATGTGATAGATGGGGAATGTAGTTTTCACCAGCAGCAATGCATTTCTTGTAATGTTTCTTTGCTCCCATATCCAAAAAGAAGACACTAGACAAAATAGAGTATAATCAATTACAGTATGAATTACAATATAAACACTCCCAGACTCCCAACAGGCTGCCCATTGAGTTTGACAGCATTTGCACACTCCTCCCTGGCCCCAAATTCTTCATGGCCTCAGGTCATGCTGCTTTTGCAGAAAAATGTTGCCCATCAACTTCATCCCCTCCCCCCCCACACACACACACTGTCAAGTGTGAAGGTTCAAGCATTGATGCTCAGGATAGGCATGGACTGGGAAAATGTGGTTCGGTTCATGGCTGAACCATGAACCAAATCAAACCAGGATGTCTGTTCACAAACTGAACCAGTTTGTGGTCCGTGGCCCTGCAAACCCCATTGAAAGGGACCGCAGTACTTTTAAACATAGTTTGCAGAAAAACAGCTGAGCAGCACAGCTGTTTTTTGAGCTGCGTTGTGCAGTCCCTTTAAACTTTAAAGGGACTTCACAAGACTGACTGAAACAGCTAAGTGGCAGGGAGGCACAGTTGTTATTTTTGGCTGTCTTCTGTAGTCTCTTTAAACTTTAAAGGGACTGTACAACACAACCTGAAACAGTGGCATGAAGAGGAGTGCCTCCATGCCACTCAGCTGTTTTTTGTGGCTTTCATGGGGAACAGAAAGCAGGGGTTTAAAGGGACTCAGAGTCCCTTTAAGCCCCTGCTTTCTGCTCCATCCATGAATCACTATAAACCCTCACAAACCGCTTTAAAAGTTTGTGGAACTTCATGATGGTAGACCCATCATAAACATCTGTTTGCAAACCACGAACAAGCCAAAATTTGTAATGCCTATCCCTAGTTCATGCACAGCAGTGATGGATTAACTGCACCAGCCCTCTGGGAACATACAGCCATCAGTGGATGGTCTGAGTTTCTCCCCTAATCCCTGGATGCCTCAAAATATTTGCCAGTCTAACGAAGCAACAAGCACCTTGCCCACACAAATCTGCACCCAAGTTAGGATCTCACATACACTTCAGGATCAGGCCTAATCATATAACCCAACCTCAAGTGAACAGGCAAAGAAGGTTCCATATCCCAAATAATTCCTGCTTTGTCCTGAAGCAACAAATTCCACATTCCCTCAGACAGGGAAGGGCAGAAAGTTCGGCTTTAAAAAAAAGCACACCGAACAACAAATGAACAGCTTTCAGTAGCCTTCTGGTCTCAGCCCACTGCAGGATGTAGCCTTTCTTCTTTCCCCACCCCCAGTATTCAGCAGGGGGAATGAGTACAAAAACACTGTTCCACTATTTGTGCAGAAATTTGCTTCTGTTCATAGCTCCTGATGGCTCCCATTTTCAATGGGTTCAATGATCTACCTGCCTACTCTTCATTCCCACTTAGGACATAGGTAGAGTCTTATTGCTGCTGTGATCAGCAATAGAAAAGCACAATGAACTATCACAGCATCCATTTTTCTGCATAATGGCATCTCTAACATTTATAAATGTATTCCGAAATTTGTATTTCAAAATATCTAGTGACAAATGTTTTATACTTTTGTATCCAAATAGCATTTTACTAATACTAATTAAGGACCACAGAATGAGGTTGAGCCTGTTGAACCCCCCCCCCCCAAGTCCTTTTCCTGTTCCTAGGGATTTCCTAGAAATTTCCTCTCAGTAGCTCTTTCCTGTCATGGAAATGGTTTTGTAAAATAAATCTTACAATATATGTAGAGTTTCCAAGTGCTTAAAGGTTTTTTTCCCCCAGATGGCTGTTGCATATTTGTAACCTATGCATTTTGAATGTGTCATCTGAAAAGAGACACTGTGCACATTGTGCAGCTCTTTGTAACATTCATATGAAATGGAAAACAAGATGAATAAGAAGTCACTGTAGGATTGTTTAAAATTATATAAATAAATTAGTATTTACTATAGATGCTTGCTATATTTTCCCTCTTTGAAATTTTCCATGCATTTTGGGCTTCCCAGTTTCTGTCAGAGTTCTCTCAAGCCCCACCTACCTCACAGGGTGTCAGTTGTGGGGAGGGGAAGGGAAAGGAGTTTGTAAGCCACTCTGAGACTCCAAGTGAAGGACAGGGTATTAATCCAATCTCCTCCTCCTCCTTCTCCTTCTTCATGGAGGGGTAGCAGCATGCTATTTATCATATGCATGTATATTAAATGTGTGCAAAAAAGATATCTCAACAATCAAATGATTGAATCTAGATTCCTTTTTGAGCTGTGATTTAATCAGTTAACTGTTGGTAAACAACTATATAAAAAAGAACTGTGATATGTTTGATTGCTTCAAGATTACTTATTTGTTAGTGTTTGAATCAGTATTTTTTTCTAACACTTCTATGCTGTCTTGTTGAAGTCCTGCATAGGGCGGCTGACAATTAAAAAAATCACAGTATAAAAACAAGCCATTAAAGTGGTATACATGTTACTGATATTATGTAACAAATAAGTTGCAAACTGAAAATGTGCAGCAGCCTGCATTTAGGTAGATTCTGAAATTATATTTAGAAATTTTTCATGTTAAACTGAAAGAAAGTTGGTTTGTATGTGGGGATAAAGCCAATAAACAGAAAAACCAAAATGGAGTTGCTGGATACTTAAAAATCAAAAGATTATTTGAGTAAAATTGAAAATAAAAAAAGCATTTGCAAATTGACTTGGGATTTATCAAAACAATGACAACATTGCGAGATGGATATGTGAACTGCACTTTCTCAATGACGAACTAAATCATCTAAATCACGCACTTCAAGCAAATGGCTATTCCAAGAATGAAATCAGAAGAGCAATTAAACCAAAGGTAAAACAAACAACTGAGGAAAAACAGCCTCCCACAGAAAAAGTGTTTTAGCCATGTATAGGAATATTAATTTCTGTGGACTTCATGTCTCCCTTTGAATGTTAGATAGGCCTCATGTTCTCTCCCTTGAAATGTATCTTGCTGACCCCCTGTTGTTCTGATTTCCTATGCAAGCCAGATGGCTGACCATTTGGTCAAATTGCCCGCCATAAACATTCCTTTACTCGCTGGCAGAGGCCAGAAGCATGCAAAAACGCACATAGGCCCAAAGATGAGGTGGGACCCTGGGGATCATCTTACTGCAGAGGATGATTCCCAGACCTAACCTATCCCCCAACAATTGCCATGACAACCCCAAAAGGTGGACAACCCCTTCCTCATTGGATTGGCTACTGGCCATGGCTGATCATAATGAGATTGGGGTTTAATTGTCTGATCCCTTGGAAGGGAGCTCAGTTTCTTCTCTTCCTCTCTACTTCATGTTGAATTGTACCTGGGAAAGGCTGTCCCAGGCAGAACAAAGGACTCCTTGTGAGCTGAAGCACATGGCTATGTGCCCGCAAGGATGGAGCTATTGTTTCTCAAGATATTGGACTCTTACTATGGACTATTGACCCTACCTGATGTTGGTAAATATGCTCTATTGTGTAGTTAGGCAAAATATTGCTTAGGATGTTCTTTTATTTTTATTTATTTTTATTTTATCCTTCAATTTATATACCGCTCGAACCCCGAAGGGTCTCTGAGCGGTTTACACACAATTTGGTTCCTAACTAGGGCCACAATTATAGAGGGGGTGAATTCCTACCTGCACCCGGCAGCAGGGCTTGTTGTCTAGCTCCTTCCGGCGGCCTCGGATGTCGGCGTTCCACCTCCAGTGTCCTGGGGCAGATCTCTTCCAGTTCAGTGGCTTCCTCCGGCTGGCTCATACGGTGCATGGTGCACGCGACCGCCACAGCTCCAAACATCGTCCCTTCGGCTCCGTCGCGCTGCGCCGACACGCCACCGCGCCTCCGCCTCTGCCGGATTCTGCCACTCAACGCTGCGCTCACAGGGCACTCCTCAGCCACTCCGTTCTGCTCCGCCGTCGCCACTCCGTTGCCGCCACCGCCGATGCCTCCGCTGCACACCCCACCAGAGGAGGGCGCCCCCTGCCACCTAGGGCAGGTACCCATTTATCTACTTGCTGGATGTTAATGCTTTCGAACCGCTGGGTGGGCAGTTTTAAAGTCTTTCTAGTTCTGATTGCAAGCCTGTGCTAAATAAACTTTATTCTTGTTATAAATAGTGTATGTGAGATGTGTACACTGACTCCAAGCCTTTTTCCTGTTGCTTGAAACTGCTTGCCAAATTATGCTACCTTGCTAAGAGTATTCTTGTAATAAGTCCCAGAGGCCAGTGAAGAGTCTGAACCTTGCTCTTGCACTGGAAGGGGACTATAGTTGAAAAGGTTCTGGTGGCTATTGTCTTAAATCCAGAGAGCCTACCTCTCCTGGGTTCTTGTGTTAATTCTTTGTTCCAGTAAAGAATTCTTTCCCCTCCCAGTCCTGTGTGGGCTGGGGAGGAGAGAGAAATCTTGACAAGCCATATATCAAAGGAATAACTGATCAGATGGGAAAACTTATGAAAAAACACAACCTACAAACAGTATTCAGACCCACCAGAAAAATACAACAGATGCCATGATTCGCAAGACAGAAGAGACCCCTCACTTCTGCAGGAGTATACCGCATACCATGGAGTTGTGGACAAGTTTACATCAGGACCACACAGCGTAGCATTCAGACAAGAATAAAGAACATGAAAGACAGTGCAAACTTGGCCAACCTGAAAAATCAGCAGTGATTGAACATAGCCTAACTCAAACAGGACACAATATTTTGTTCCAAGACACTAAAAGGCTAGACAACACTTCCAAATGCCATGTGTCATGGGCTGGAGTGCGGGTAGAGCAAGAGAGGGATAGTCCAGGTCCAGTCCATGGCCAAAAATTGAGAAGCATGCAAACAGGAGCGAAGTACAAACCAAAAGTGTAGTCGTCAAAGAGAGAGGGATAGTCCAGGTCCAGTCCATGGTCAAAAATTGAGAAGCAAAAAGGAGCGAAGTACAAACCAAAAGTGTAGTTGTCAAAACTGGAGTCAAGGGAAGCAGGAACCAAATAACAGAGTCCAGAGCACAAACCAAAGCGTGATCATCAAAGCTGGAGTAGAGGGAAGCAGGAACCGAATAACAGAGTACAGAGCACAAACCGAAAGCGTAGTCGTCAAAGCTGGAGTTGAGGAGTTGAGAGATCAGAGCAGGAAACATGAACTGGGAACACGGGCAAGGTGGGTGTGGTAACTTCATCAAACTGACTAGTTGCTGGCACAAAGAACCGACAGGGAGTGAGGAGCTAAGTATCCCTCCGGGGCTGTTGTCAATTAGTGGCCAGCACGTGTGTCCTGACTCTGATTGGAACGCAGGGCTGAGGGACTGCCTGTTGTGCAGGCGTGTCTCTCGCCGCCGGGATGCCAAGTCCTGTCAGAGCTGGTTTTGCAAACGTGCCACCGGTGGGGGCGAATCAGGAAGGCTGTCTGTCATGCATTGTTCCGTTCCAGCTGTTGCTGGGGCGGACTCTGCGGCTTCATTGGGATCAGGTGTAGATTCTGCCGGAGCCGGGAACTCATCCTCAGCAGTACTCAGGACTTCTGCTGGGGCCGGGAGCGCATCCTCGGCAGTACTCATAACACCATGTCAGATTACACAGGGAAGCCATTGAAATTCATAAACATAAACACAATTTCAACAGGAAAGAAGAGAGTTTAAAAATGAATAGGGCATAGTTTCCTGTCCTTAAAAACACAAAAGGCTCTACATCTGACAATAGCACTACAGATAAGAATTTCAACAGCCAATCCATATACAAAAGAACCTCTTCAGGAAACAATCCATATACAAAAGAATTTTCTCAGGTAAGCTCCTCCACTAGCATGTTCATGGCCTGGGAAACTCCTACAAGATAATGACTTAGCCCTACTCCACCTTCTGGAGTAGATATAAATTACCTGCTTACCATTTTCTTCTCTCCTTGACACAGAAAGTACTCCATCTTTCTGTGTTATACCTCTAAGGATGCCAGTCACAGTAACTGGTGAAATGTCAGGTTCTACAATGCCAAGACCACGGCCACACAACCTGGAAAATCTACAGCAACTAGTGAACTCTGGCTGTGAAAGCCTTCAACAACACAATGGCAACATTGATGCCAAAAGTTCATATTTAACTAATTCAGTTATTGCTGGCTGTGAAAGCCTTCAACAACATAATGGCAATACTGATGCCAAAAGTTCATATTTAACTAACTCAGTTATTGAAATTAAAATGACAGCTTTTACCACTGACTTTTACCACCTGTATCGGTAGTAGCCTTCAATAGGATTTAATATTTGGACATGATCAGATTTGCCACAGGTATGCTTTAAAAAAAAAATCAGTGTCACTAATATCATGTGAGATTGATATCACAATGCAAATTTGATTGAATATAGGATGTATACTTTTTTTCTTCTGAAGCTTTTTTTCCTCCTGAAGGCCACTTTCTGAAGACTAGATTGTAAAATGTTCCTCATGCTATGTGAAAGTTTTGATTCTGCAACAAACACGAATCAGTTGCTGTTTTGAAGCTACCAATATAATTATATTGGAGGTTGGTATGGTGAGGACTTACTACCATATGGTGGTTTGAAAGTGCTCTCATATGGCAACTCTCATGCAGTAAGCCATTCCATGTGCATTGGCTCACCAGGGTGATAAGCTGCCCGCACAACATAATTTTTTCCACATGTTGATGACCAAACATTTTCATTGCTCACTGTAAAAGACAGCAACTAGGCTGAGGTATGGCCAGCCTCCATATTTTAGCCACACTGTATGTGAAGCCATTTCTAAATGCTATTTCTTTTCTGACAGCACAACATAGTAAGTGAATTGCATTAGCCCATTTAGGGAGAGTTGGTTTAATGGGAAGGCAGTATAAACTGTAGAAAATCATGAAGCTACATCCACACCAGGGATGAAGAGAAACAATAATAATTAACCTCCTTTTATGTAGAACCTTTGAATGTAGGACAGCGTACGGCAAAAGTTACAGATGAGCAGTCTGATTCACAACTAAGTTGTTGTGTGTGTGTTTTTAAAGGCACTGGTGTTTAATCCAAATTAGTTCCAGTAACATACACAAAAATTATCTTAAATCCAAGCCCTTCCGTTTACCTAGATAGTGAGTTAGTGCTGTCTGTGAGCAGGAATAATTTCTCTTCAGCTATATTTGGACTGCAGCCACTATGCAAGAATTTAGATGTATAATTTCAAAGGCCAAATTGTCACTTGAGTGCCTCATTTCAACAGAAAGATAATGTGAGACAGGAGACTAACAATAAGGGCTGCAAAATGTAATTGAGACTAGAGGCAAAACTTAATTACCTAGCTGGAATTGGACCAAGGCAACAGTGATTAATACTCCACTCATATGGGAACTGCTATTGAGATCTTCAGTGAGTACACCACACCAAAAGAACCCATAGGCAAAATGCTGGGATATTGCTTTAACACTTTGCACAGGGGAATTAAAGCACCAATTGCTAAACCACTGCAGCCACCTCTTACTGCTTGTTGGCCGAGTCTTGTAGCAAATGAAAACCTTGCCTAGTTAATGAGGTCATCAATTGTGGCAGTATGAAGACTGGCTTCTTTGTGTGATAACTGCTTGCTATGTTAGCCAATAATGTTACTCAGTCAATTCTAGTACAACTTATTTGGTTTATTGCTGAGATAATGAATGTCCCAATTTATGTAGTCCAGCTTTCTACTTGCGCCTTTTTCTGAATTTCCATGATGTGTTGCTACTTAATGCATTTTTAGAATACATAAGCAGAATTACTTTCATTCCTCAAAGGCATAGCTGAATTACTTTTTAAAGCCACATTTTACAAGTCTCCTCACCTATAATAGCTAAAACAAGTCATCTTTTCGCATTTGCAGATCAAAGTTGAATATTTCTTCAGATACAAGATTTGAAGACAGCTGTAATTAATATATGAAAAAAATGCTGCTAACATTTAGTTTCATCTTTATTTCTGAGGTGCCTAAGGAGTAGACTAATATGGACAGAAAGCCTGTAAAGATTTTAAGGTGACCAGGTTATTGGAAACAGTAAATGGGGAACCAATAAGAGAGAAGACCTCACAGTTAAGGAATGTTGGAAGTTAGAGATTTCTGAGGCAAAGATAAAATCTATTAAGATCTGAACCAAACAGCTTAGCATCTTAGTCAATGAATTAGCAAGAACAAGGACATATTGTGGAATAAGTTTAGGGCCATCAAAATGAATAAAGATGCCAGAGCTTCAACAGCTCACTCACTGTTAAGATTTCCAACAGAAAGATAAAATGTGGTGCACATATAATTCAACATGCACTATTTTGCTAGAAAATCCTAACATAAAAAAACCAGGGCAGCTTTACTTCTCTGTCCTAAAAACACAGCAAACGGTACTGAGGAATAGTACAGTTCATGGTGGGAGGGAAGGTGGCATGGTATAGCCTGATCTTGACAGGTCTTGCTGAGGTTGCCATAAAGTGGCTGTGACTTGACAGCACTTCACACACGCACGTACGTGCGTGCGCACACACACATACACAGAGATACTTTATGGTACAGAAACACACAGGAAGATACAGACACAGAAAGAATTTGGGCTGTAGGATTTCTGATCTGAAGAAGTGAGCAGTGACTCATGAAAGCTCATATCCTACCACAAATTGTGCTAGTCTTTAAGGTGCTACTGGACTCTTTTCTACTGCTACACAGGGGTCATTTCATAGAAAAAGAGCTGCAGGAGCTCATTAGCATAACTTATTAGCATATGCCACATCCCCTGACATCACTGGAAGTGTGCACCAGCCCCTCTGACAGGCAGAAGCACCTGGGATCCATTCTTTCCCCCCACTCTCTTCCCTTCTCCTCCAAGTCGGGTGAAGGAAATGGGGAGGGGGAGGATCTCAGGCACTTCTACCTGACAGAGGTGCTGGCATGCCCACAGCCAGCCTGGGTGAATTATAGAATCATAGACTCATAGAAACTGAGTATTACCTTACAACACCTCTGGAACATTACAGATCAGTAGAGGCAGCACTGCACAGTGGTCAGAGTTGCAGATTGATGTGGGGAGACCCATGTTTGTATTCTCACTCTGCTGGCTGAGTGACCCCGGGCCAAATCTTCCCTTCTCTACCTAACCTACCCCACAGGGTTGTTGTGAGGATGAAATGGGCAGGGTCCCCAGCTTTCCTGGCAGGAACACTATGTTAAGAAATTTCTCACACAATTATGCAGCCATAGCAGGCAGGAGGGAAGGAGGCGAATACCTCCAGCGCCAGAGACTTGTAGAGGAAGAGTCAAACTTTGGGGACTCACCCGTGCACCAGAGGGCCAAGGCAGTAGGAGGCAACAAGCCTGGTCGAGCTGGGCTCCTCCATGCCTGGCAGAAGATGAGGTGCAGAGGCAAGAGGTGGGCAAGCAGAAGAGGCACTCAGCCAGCCGCACAAGCTGCGTGCAAAGAAACTCCCGCCGCCCCAAGCTTCAGGGCTGCCTCGTTAAAGGAGTGCGGAGGCCACATTCACAAATGAGAAAAAGCAAGCTCAGGGTTCGTGGATCGCACTTTGGGCTGTGGAAGAGGAACCGGCTCAATTCCTGGAGTTCTCTCGAGTTTTTGCACTTTTGGTTTTGCTTTTTGCCAATCCGCCTCCCAAGACTGCTCCAGGTGCTCTGGCCTGAGGGCTGCTGGGGGCGGGGCTTGAGTGCTCATTACTTGTGGCGCTGAGGCTCAATGCCTCCAGCTGTTCCACCACCTTCCCTTCCCTTGGTTTGCTCGGGGAGCCCAAACAAGCCGGCTGCTGGAAGGAAGGAGAGGCGGTTTAAACCACCTTCCCTTCCCTTGACTTGTTCAGGATCCCTGCAGCTGCAGAGAGTCCGAGCAAGCCGGCAGCTGGAGGGATGTGCATTCGGTTCGTTTGAATCAAATGCACCCCCGAAAATGGCCATTCGGGCCCCTTTCAGGCCGAATCAGATTCTCTGATCTGAATCGGTTTCCCGCAGTTCGGCCCCATTATATCCTATGGGCCATTGCAGTCAATGGCAAAAACATAGGGTATATTCTGGGGGCTAGAGGGGAGGGGGTTTGAGGGAGAGGCTCCAAAATCACAGGGTAGCTGCTGGAGCTTCTCCCCAAGATACCTGCCATGATTCCTGAGGGCTCTGTATTTGTTTCCCAAATAGAAGATATGCAGATTCCTGAGGGCTCTGTACTTGTGACTATGGATGTTAATGCATTATATACCAATATTCCTCACGAGGAAGCCAGACTAAGCGTACTCCAAACACTGGAAAAAAGGAGCTTTAAAACTCCTCCCACCCATTTTTTGTTAGATTTGGTGGATATAATTTTTGACAAAAGTTTTTTTTCGTTTGGGTTCTGATTTTTACTTTCAAATTAAGGGTGTCTCTATGGGAAGTTCTTTAGCACCTAGTGTTGCATGTTTATTTATGTGTGATTTTGAAACCAATTGGATCATGAACCACGATACTAATCCTTTTTTTGATAGTATTTTATTTTATAAGCGTTATATTGATGATTTGATTTTTGTGATTAATAATATGGAATCAGTTTCTCCTTTTTTCCAGTGGGTCAATTCGGTCCATCCCTCCATCAAATTCACTTACACTGCTAGTCTCTCCGAAGTTCCATTTTTGGACACTATGGTATATGTTAAAGCTGGGCGGATAGCGGTACGTCCCTTTCATAAAGCCACTGACAGAGGTTTCTTGCTACATTTTAAATCACATCATATTAAGCATCTAAAAACTAACTTACCTTACGGCCAATTTCTGAGAGCTAAGAGAAACTCCACGATGGGGAAAGATTATGAGGATGAAGCAGGGAGATTATCGGATATTTTTAGATCTAGAGGATATCCGGAGTGGATAATCAATAATGCCCGATATAGAGCGGATCGTCGTGACCATAAGGAACTTTTTTGCGCCAAAAAAGAAAATGGAGAATCTGACAGATTGAGCTGGGCTATAGATTATACTAATAGAGCACAGAGAATAAAATACATAATTTTGAAACATTGGCATATTTTAAATGACATTTCTGCCTGTCACCTACCACCACGAATTGGCTTCAGAAGAACAAAGAACATTAGGGACATCGTAGTTAGAGCAGATATTTTCAATTCGGTCCCTGTAGATGATGGCCTTCCGAAGGGGCACTTTAAGTGTGGGGGATGTGCTGCCTGCCCTCTCATGCAGGTTACAGCTGAACTCAATTTCCCAATGGCCAACCTTCATATTCGAGCCAAGCAATTTTCTTCCTGCGCTACGAAGTCCACCGTGTACCTGGTCACCTGCTCCTGCGGTTTACATTATGTCGGTCAGACCTCTCGAGCTCTCAGAACCCGTATCTTAGAACATAGGTCAAAAATTAAACATAAACACATTACAGCCCCAATGGTCCAACATTTTATTGAGGCTGGACATGGGGATAATGACTTTAAGTGCACAGTATTGGAGGTAGTGCGATCCAAGCCATTTTATACCATAGATACACGCAGGTTATTACTGCAGAGGGAAGCGTTCTGGATTTTCAATTTACAATCTGAGCAACCCAGAGGTTTAAATGCGGCTTTGGATCTTGCTTGTTTTTTAGGAGATTAATCTCCCTTTATAGACCTTATCCTGTATCCACCTGATTTAAAGATAAAAAATATAGATATCCCCTAAGTGAGGTGCTGAATTTTTTAAAGATACATAGTCGAATTCACTTAAATTATGATATATATGATGCTTTGATATAAATAGTTAAAGATGCTTGTATGCATTGCCTCTATGTCTACAGCTACCTTCTAATTTGGTCTTGGAATATAATGTTATTAGTGATTCTCTGGTTGTATATAATTGTTGCCTTTTTGCTACAATCAAGATGAGTATGCTTGTATTTGATAAGTTGGCCTCTAGAAAGTTATTGACACGTGTCTTTGCATTTGTATATATACTAGTTGCTCACTAGCTTTCTCTAAGACTGTGGTCCGTTGCAAAGGAACTAGTGTTTAGTATAGGAGCTATCTATAGCCATTTGGGTAAGTTATATGCTTTTGTGTTATCATGAGCCATTTTTGAGCTCTTGATGATGTTTCACTATGAATTAATTAAGTATAGAACTTGAAATTCCTGTTATTCCTGTTATTGGATGTTGTGAATTATTACTCCAACACAGTATGTATAAATCCATTATTTATTAATTGTGTTGTCCAGTATTGGGGTTCTCGTTTCCAATATTGAGTGTTGTATATTTCAGGTGGTATCTTTGATAAAGACCCCAAAACGAACTTCGAAAACTCGAGCTGTTCATCTTCTACCTATGAAATAAAGAAGATATCTTGAGATTACTACATCAGCAAAATGTCTATAC
>NW_015172024.1:141724-155937 GCF_001447785.1 Gekko japonicus | reverse complement strand
AGGAAGGAAGGAAGGAAGGAAGGAAGGAAGGAAGGAAGGAAGGAAGGAAGGAAGGAAGGAAGGAAGGAAGGAAGGAAGGAAGGACAATATATTTGGGGCTGGCTGGGATTCATCCAAGGTACACAGGCTGTAAGCCATGGTCCAACAGTCCTTGGGCTCTTGCCCTTCATCTCCCACCCAAGGTTTATGCCTTTGGGTATGCCCAAGCTTTTTAGTACCCACAGAGAAAGAAAGCTAAGCTAAGATAGAACCCATTTCCCTCTGGCAAATATTTCAGTTGTACCCATAGACATTAAAGCGAGAATTTAAAGCTCAGTCCCAGTGGTGTAACAGTCTTTTGAATATGTGTTTGTTGGATGTGTTTAATTTTGATCATGTAAAATTATAATGTAACACCTATATAATGACTAATAGCAAGTTTGCCATCTACTTCACACTTGCTGCAGTTAAGCAAACCCTGAGTCAAATTATTGCTAGATGGGGGGGCATTAGATTCATTTTCTGTTGTCTTTGATGTTATAAAACAATTTCAGGAAAGCATTTAAGACAGAAAGCTACATTACTCATCATAGAAAAGGAAAAGAATAATAAACAATCATCTCAAGATGGAATTGTAAGAATAATGAGACAAGTGGATAATACAATCCATTGCCCCGGTCCCAGATAAATGCAGATGTGGCATGCCATATGTTATAGAGGAATCTCACTATGAAATGACTGATTACTTGCATGATTCATCCACAATCAATCCCCAGTTTGATAGCTGGGTGGGGAGCAAACAGCCCAAACAGACTCCTAAGGAGAAAACAATTCAACAGCTACTGGAGAAAAACAAATGACTTTGCAACAGAGTGTTGCTCTGGCTGATTTATATTTGTCTTTTAGGTATAAAATGTGCATAAAAAGAATGTTTCAATTGAAAAGCTACATCCCCCCATGCCATTTTTACAGCATTGGTGGTTTGTACGCTAAATAAAGCAGGTGCTCAGCCCTATTTATACAACCATCTGGATCCTTAGTCACTGAAAAGCCTGCACATGTTAGTCCACAGCTTGTGCTAAACAGTTCACTCATGGGATGCTTTCACACCACTGTTGGGAAGCATTGTTTTCCCAGAGCTTCGTAGTACATACTGAAAGCCAAATCCTGCATATGGTGCTGGATTTATGTGAACCATTCCATAGGGCACTACAGATATCTTGTTCAATTCAATGTTCTTGTTATCCCTTTTAACGTCTTTAATGGCCTTGGACCCACATACCTGCAGGACTGCCAGCTTGCAAATTTACCACCTTGCAAATGCATATGATCAGTACCTACCCATTCATGCACTTTGCCTGGGGTGGTTCCTACTTTGTGGTATGGCCTATCTGAGAAGGTCAAGAAGGCCCCCATGCTTCTATCATTTCATAGAGTGGGCAAAACAGAAATGTTCAGGAGGGCATTTATATAAAAGGATTACAACTGTAGCATAATGATGCTCCTGCCTATAGTTTGAATCCTCCTGTATCAAGTGCTATATGTCATTCCTCCATTATCAACAGTACAGTACAGAACAAATGCACCAAAGGATGTTATTGATCCATTTCACTCAACTAATATTAAAAATATGAGTAGGTATAAGAGTGTGTGAAATATATATTTAGAACTTTAAAAAGGGAGCTTTCAATAGCCAATCCTTCTATATATGCTTAGTTCACCATCCAGTGATACTTCATACACTTATTATCCTCCAAACCATGGATTCTCCCACCCCCAGACATTCTTTGTCCCTTGCTCCTGATGAAGTGATGGTATACTGATTGTGGGAATGAATGCTACATAACAGGATTAGACCCCAAAAGAGACAGTACAATGAAAAATAAACTAATTACCTGTGTGTATACATTCCAGTTTGCATTACTGAATAGTTTGGATCTAACCAGATTTTTCACTGGAAAAAACAAAGAGGAAGAAGTACCCCTTCACCATTAAAAGGTTATGGTTTGGAATACAGACCCCAGCAGCTCATGTTTGGGTAAGACTTTTGCTCTGACCATATCTTCTTTCTGGGGCTGACCAGAATTCCCTCCAATTTTTTCTAGAGGGGTGGGGGAAGCCAGCTTTCCTCTGTTATTAGATTGCTTTCATATATTTTCCTCTCTTTCTCAGTCTTTTGTTTCCTCTTTTGGTCACCATTCTTTCCCAAATGAAATGGGGGAAATCCCATGTAGCAGGAGGAGTCCAAACTACTCAAACTAGAGAAAATAGGAAATTCCCTGGATCATCACAGACAAGATTTTCAAAAGCTTTGCCCATAACTACCATGTTCCCATAGGCTATCTGAAACCACCATCACTTTCAACAAATAATAATGGGGCAGAATACAGTTAAGTACAGTAACAATGCCTGCACTTTTTCAGAAATATATTTATCCCCAAGAGCAGCAGAAGAACAATTGTTTGGAACATGGGAGCATCCTACATTGCTAATTTATTGCTGAAACATTAACCAGAAGTATAGGAAGCAGTAGACTGGGGGGGAAAAAGGGGGGGGTAATATGTTGTACAGAATTTTGTACAATATAGCTCAGTGGATTGCCCACCTGCACTGATCCTGCAATTTCCTATTGGATCAGCTGGGATCAAAGCAGATATCATCACATTGCCGTACAGCTAGGGAAGGCTGGTTGCCTTGAATCCAAGATCAGGAAAAAGCTCTGTACAGATAAATCTGGAATTTTCCCTGTCCGCTTTTCATTATGAGCATTACCTAAAAGATGGATGTGAAATCAGTCACTCAGTCCTATTCCAGCTTTCTGATATCCTTATTTTACTGTATTTTGTCTTATATACTTCCCTTATTTTCAATTACAAATAATTGCTTCTGTGTAGAAGTTATTTATTCAGGGTGTTGTTTCCCCCCCTGAATCAGATTATACACATCAGTTTTGGTTCTGACTGCAGGGCTCCCTTCCTTTATTTCAATTCAAGCAGCTGTTACTGCAAAATGAGTGGCTTTTGTGAAAAATGACATGTACTTGACATATTTTCCTCATCCATTTTTATTGAGAGCTGTAAGAAGACCTTTCATTCTTCTATAGTCCTTCAGAATGTCTTCAAACTCAGGTCAGACTGTAACTTGATACGCTTACCACGTAATTTTTTTTTTAAAAAAAATGTATTGGTGAGGAAGATGAACCAAATGAGGTTCCCATCCTTCTTTAGTCCTTTCGTAGACATGAAACATACTCCCAAATAGTCATGTAACAGATTGGGGAAACACTTCCCACACATGCGCTTTATCAATAGGAGATTCATGCTGTGTTTGAAACAATTGTTGGCAGAGTGGAAGAGATGGACCACAAAGACACAAAATAAAATGTTTGCAAAATGATAGGGCAGTTTTTAGAACAATCTAAGATCACTTATCAAGCAGCTAGATATTGTGCACTGATACTGAGGTTACGAAAACTATATTTTAATTAGGTTTTAAATTCTAATCTTGTACATTTTGTATATTTCATATTTGTATGACTGTAAAAAAACTTTTGTTATAACTGTATGTATGTGGCTGGTCTAGCAACCATAATAAATTCTTTCTTTTAGAACAAAGACAAAATGGTGTATGTATTGCAAGCAGGAGAGAAGGGTGTCACAAATTCCTGGCGATGAAATGGGGGCTATCCAGCAGATGCCTGTGACACTCGTGCAGCCCCCTTCTAAACAACATTTGCTTCCAGCTAACAAGTAACTAGGCAAATCTGGAAAACCTAACCTGTAGCAGAGACAGTTATGGAGCACGACGAAGCAGAGCACTGCTCAATGTGGGGCCCGGTAGGGCCCAATATCCTTAGGCTGAGCCAAAGCTCAAGTGAGGCAGCAGCACAACAAGGTTCTGGCTCAGAGTAATGTAATGTTGCACCAAACAATAGCATTAAGTTAAGCCAAGATTTTTTTTATACACACAGAATAGTTTGGCATGCACAATACTAGCATGATATGCCTACTAATTACTCCAGAAATAGGCACATTTCTAGTGAAATAGAAGGCTATGCTTGTGTGTCAGACATTTGACTTCCTGACATTTACTGAATAGCTCTAGCATGATTTTTTCCTTACCATACATCCAAAAGAATACAGCTGGACTTCCCTTACATACTAATATGTAATTGGATTTGGCCTAAATCTCCATTTTGATCCTACCAGGTCCAAGACCTTGTGACAGGGGATGTCAGTGCTCCTCTCAAACCTGATGGGGAAGAATCACTTGAAAAAGATCTTCTTCCTTGCACATATAGAAATAGGCCCATGATCACAGTGATAGAGCTTATATATGTATAGTCTGTGCAAGTGTAACAGCTGTGCCCACATTTGTGAACATGAAAGGCATGGTGAGGCTGATGAGTTTGATCATAAGGAGTAGCTGGGGCCAGTATACTTGTTACTGATTTGACTCTACACATATGGGGCTGTCCTTAACTTACACACATTGCAGTTATATAACTTCAGTCTTCACAAAGTCACAGTGCAAATATTTCACCTAAGTAATAAAAGCATTTTCACTTGCAAGAAACTGTATTTATCATTCATGCTATGGTGCTTTTTAGTTTTCAGTGGGCTTATTTCACAAGACCTGGTGTTATCCTCTTCAGTTGTGGTGGCCATGGCTGTGAGGATGCACTAAAATTAACATTCATCACACAAGATTATCTCATTAAAGCAGTTATCACAATTTCCAAGTACACCTGGGGTTTTCTGGGGTTTTGCTATCTGCATGCATTTGAGAGAAGCTTCTGCCACTGGATTTTAAATTGTGCCCTTTATTATCAGCCAATTGTGTCAACTCTAAGCAGGTTTATGCAATGGTATGCTCCCATTAATAGTTATTGAAACTACTGTATTCTACATTTTAATGCGTTATTCTCAACACAACCAATACCATGTTTATATCCTGCAAGACTGGACTTTGTTGTCATCTTGAAAAGTTATGATTTCTTTACCTATAAAAGAAATTGCTTATTCATAACCCGGAATAGAATTGTTTCACTCCAAAAGCAATTTTAGTCAGCACCACAATGAACTGTAATTAAAGATTTATGATCCTATTAAAGGGTAATGTTGTAGTTAATCCTTAATAATGGAACACCTCATAAAAGTTCAGTGTTACACACAAAGCTAAGTGCAATTGACAACTTCTGCAAAATATTTATTGTATATTCCAAGTGTCAGCAAAGATTGTACTGTTACAATCCCCTTTTGAATAATATTCAATGGAACTGTGGATTTAATCGTGCAACCTTGAGATTTATATATTATGCATGATGTAGATATATTTATATAAAGATGTCTAAAGGGCAGATTCATTTATTGCTAAAGTGAATAATAGTATTGCATCCAGACTAAACGTCTCTATAAGATCTCTGGAAGTATTAAGATGAAAAATTATAGGCCATTATTCCTTTGAACTTTTAGCTCATCCCGAAAGGCTCAGGGTTGGTACCTTCTGCAGAGGGCAGAACCTCTTGTTATGGGACCACCAAAGCAAAGGGGGAAGAGCAGCAAGAATACTCATTGGTAGCTACCATGGCTACAATCAACAACAGTGTGGTATAGTGAGCCACCAGGTATTCAGATATGAATATGTCCTGGGATATGTCATGGGATAAGAGGACAAATCCTATTGTGGATTAAAAACTGGTTAATGAACAGAAAACAGACAGTGAGTATAAATGAACAGTTTTCACAGTGGAAGGTGGTAAGCAGTGGGGTACCACAGGGCTCAGTACTGGGTCACCTGCTTTTTAACTTGTTCATTAATGATTTGAGTTGGGAGTAAGCAGTGAAGTGGCTAAGTTTGCAGAAAACACTAAGTTGTTCAGGGCAGTGAGAACCAGGAAGCACTGTGAAGAGCTCCAGAGGGACCTGTCGAGGATAGGCGAGTGGGCATCAATGTGGCAAATGAGGTTCAATGGGCAAGTGCAAAGTAATGCACATTGGAGCCAAAAATCCTAACTATAAATATAAGTTGATGGGGTCTGAAGTGGTGGTAACTGACCAGGAGGAAGTTTTTGGAGTCTGGTAGATAACTCACTGAAGATGCTGAGTCACTGTATGACTGCAATTAAAAAAGGCAAATGCTATGCTGGGGATTATTAGGAAGGGAATTGAAAACAAATCAGCCAGTATCATAATTCCCCTGTATAAATCTATGGTGTGGCCTCATTTGGAATACTGTGTACAGTTCCAGTCACTGCAACTCAGATACAAAATTATAGCATTGGAAAAGGTGCAGAAAAAGGCAACTAAAATGCTTAAATAGATGGAACACCTTCCCTATGAAGAAAGGTTAAGGATGTTAGGGCTCTTTAGCTTGGAGAAACGATGACTGAGGGGTGATATGATACAGGTTTCCAAATTATACATGGGATAGAGAAAGTAGAGAAAGACGTACTTTTCTCCCTTTCTCACAATACAAAAACTTGTGGGCACTCAATGAAATAAATTAGCAGTAGGTTTAAAACAAATAAAAATAAGTACTTCTTCTCCAAAAGAGTAATTAACATGTGGAATTCACTGCTGTAGGAAGTGGTGGTAGCTACAAGCATAGACAGCTTCAAGAGGGGATTGGATAAACATATGGAGCAGAGTCCATCAGTGGCTATCAGCTATAAGGTATAGATGGAACAGTATGACTGGAACAGTGATGCTCTGTATTCTTGGTGCTTGGGGGACAACAGGGAGAGGCTTCTGGAGTTCTGCACCTCGTTTTTGGCCACTGTGTGATACAGAGTGTTGGACTGGATGGGGTATTGGCCTGATCCAACATGGCTTCTCTTATATCCTAAGTGCTAAGGTATAACTAAGGCTATGATGTACTTCCACCTGTGCAGACCTCCATTAGCTCCCCCTTACCTAGAAGGAATATAAAAGATTTCACATTAGGTTGGGACTTTGCCTGGATAATTATGGTATCTTTTGGCTCCTCCTAACTACCCTGCAGGAGCTGGCTAAGCCCAGTGCTGATGATCTTATTGCTATTGTTCATATCTGACTTATGAGTGAATGATTCATTCATTTCATTGCGTGCACTTGTAGCCAGCAGCACCATTAGAAAAAAGTAATAACAGCCTTAAAATGTATCATGGGCAGGGGTCATTTCCTGTAGGAGCGCACAGGAGCGGAGCTCCAGCAGTAAAGAACCCAGGGGGCGGGCACATGCAATAAGACCCACCCCCTGCTCCCAGCAGCCCTCAGTCAGAGCAAGAAGCAGCCAGGTAAGCTGCAGAACCCCCCCCCAGGGGGCCCGGTCCAAAACAGTCCAGTGGCACCTTTAAGACCAAGTTTTATTCAGGTACCAGCTCTCCCTCCTCTGCGAGGACAGATCTGCATGTCCCCCCCCCCAATAGCTTGCAATCCAAAACAGTCCAGTGGAGCCTGAGTAGTGGGTGTTGCCTTCTGACACACTTCCGGTGGTGTCAGGGGGTGTGGCATATGCAAATACATTATGCTAATGAGTTATGCTAATGAGCTCCTGCACCTCTTTTCTATGAAATGACCCCTGATCATGGGAAATCATCCATCAGTTCATTGTTGGCCACAAAAGGCTTACCAAATTACACACACATACACACAAAAGGTTTCTGGATTTTACCTGAGCATAAGTTTTATTAGACCTCTGAAAAAAGGAAGTTTGAAATCTAAACAGGACCCATCATGACAACGAGGTGTTCTAGAAATGTAAATCAATGTAGAGTTCCCTCAATCCAAGCCTGTTTAAATCAATGGATTCATACTGCAATAACTTTGCTCAGGATTGCAGAGGGTGTGATGGGGCAAAGGAAAGCAAGTGATCTATAGGGTATATATGGCCCCCAAAGCACCATGTGCTTCAAACCATCAATTTACTTTGCAGTCACATTGATTTCACTATAATTTAGCTGCACTTAGGATCACTGCCAAAGACAGTTCACATTCTGACCACGGTTTTCTAATTGCCCACTACGATTAATAAGCTACTTTGCAGTTAGTAGGAACGTATCTTGAGCAACTAATCACTCAATTTGGACTTCATTACATGAGTGCACTTGAAAGGTTATATAGTATATTACTGAGACAGTATATCTAACTATGTCTAAGTGAATCTGCAGTAATATTCACCTTAGCAGCTGTGTTGAATCTGCTGCACTATAACACATTATAGTAACTCGTGTTACATAACAGAAGTGTTCCACTATGACTTCGGATATTTTATTCCTGGAGGCTTATGTGGTTATCAAGGAACTACATTACAACTGGCTCCTACTAAGGGGGGGGGGGCGCCTTCCTCAGGTATTTTTGTGACCAGTATAGTATTAATTTGAAAAACATCATAGGAAAATGGGAAGAACCATGTATGCTGTCCACAGATTCTTGGAGGAGAGGTAAGTAAATTGTGACAGACTGAAATGCAACTGTGTACATCTTAAATGAGAAAATTACCGTAAGTGACAAAATTCATTTATTTATTACCTATCCTCAGTGAGATTAGGGCAAGCATGCATTTCCCCCCTTCACTTCCAATATTTATTTATTTATTAGATTTATACCCCACCCTCCCCACTGAAACAGGCTCAGGGCGGCTTACATATTTTTTAAAAAAACAGTTTAAAACCAACATAAAATCTAAAGTGCTATACATGATTTTCCCATGCAGTGGCGAACAATGATCCAATATTGCCATATCCAATATTTTCATAACAGAAGTCAGTCCATACAACAATGGTGATGGAAAAGATCCCAGGGAAGGCTCTGATGTAATATCCAGATGTTAAATGTGGTCAAATGCCTGGTTGAAGATTTCTGTCTTGTAGGCCCTGTGGAATTGTAGTAAGTTCCGCAGGGCCCTGATATCCTACGGGAGCTCATTCTACCAGCACGGTGCTGCCACAGAAAAGTCTCTAGGTGATGGCCAGTCTGGCCTCTTTAGGGCCAGGGAAGACTAGAAGGTTTTGTGTCCCAGAATGCAGTCCCACAACATGTGGGAAAAGGCGGTCCCTCAGGGAGGCTGGTCCCTGACCATAAAGGGCTTTATAGGTAAGAACCACCACCTTGAAGCAAATTTGGTATGCTACAGGCATACTTCCCTAACAACCCAGAGAGGAAGACTGGGTTAAGACAGAGAGCTATCTACCAAACCATAACTTTTAAAGAATCGCCTTCCTGAAATTTCAGGAAACAAAGACCAGATTTCTCTTTGCTTATTAAACTTTAATAATCTATGTCCCCCAAGAAGAAAATACAGTGAGTCTTACCTATATCTCTATAAACTCCTAAAAGATTTTTAAAAGGTCTGGACAACAATAAAAACAATTATGGGTGACTTCCATTTTTCGATGACTCATGAACGAATGCACTCCATCAAGCTCCGATGGGGGTGATTCAGATCGAGGCAGCATGGAGGGGGTTTGGATGCTTTCAAGGCCCCCCCCTGAAGCTCTTGTAGGGAGCTTCTAGCCTGGAGCGCTGAAGGAGCTGCTCCCGAAGCCACGGCTGGAGGATTGAGGCTCTTTTTAGCTCCTTAACGTCCCACTGCCTGTTACTGGACCAGAGAGTGCAAGGACTTAAGCAAAAGGGCTCTCCCTACAAGAAGACACCCAGCGGGGGGGAAATAGTGAGTGAAGAAGTTTCAAAAGAAAGACAAAAGCAAGAGGGTGGAGGAACTGTCAGTGAGATGGCAAAGCCCCATAGAGAAAGGAGGGAACTCTCAGGAGAAAAAACCCTACCCTACAGTGCAAAAAGTAGCAAAACGGGGAAAAAGCCGACCCACCCAACCCAAGCAGATTGCAGCGGGACTCGTTATTCAATCCATGGAAAAAACCTTAGAACTTTTAAGAACGTTTACCTTAATGTAAACAATGTCACAGCGAGGGGGTAGAGTGGCATCCAGAGGCAGAGGCACCACAGGAAGCGCCAGTACAGCATCACCAGTCACAAGACCAGAAACTACCACCAATATAGCTGCTATGATTTCTGAAGCTTTGTGCCCCCTGCTGGATCAGCTGATGAATCTCAATAAGAAATTTGATGATTTGCAGAAGGAGCTGAAGGAGACCAAAGACAAATCAGAGAAGACGGCCAAAAAGCTAAAAAAGGTTGAAACTAAGACCAAAGAAATGGATCAAAGAATGGACATTGCAGATAAAGAAAGAGCTTCTGAAAAACAACAATTACTTCAATTACACATGGAAAGATCCCTGTATGTTTTAAGATTCCAAGGAATACCAGAAAAAAATGATGAAAATTTAAGAGAAATATTAAGTGAAGCATTGGCCCCCTTGATCAACAGCAAACCTGAAGTATTGCAAGCAGAAATAGACATGATTTATAGAACTTACTCAGAGTTTGTGGGGAAAAACAATCTTCCAGGGGAAATATTTGTTAAATTTGCAAAATGATCGACAAGAGACTTGACACTTAAAGCTTCTATTGCCTCAACATTAAAAAATCAAGAGGAAGAGATAAAAATACTGAAAGATGTTCCATTTGAAATACGTAAGAAGAAGCAATGCAGAAGCATCAGAACATTTCTCCAAAAGAACAATGTCCAATACCGATGGACTTTACCAGAAGGTCTTATATTCAACTACAAAGAGAAGAAGGAAAACTCTCTCTCTAAAGCAGAAGCATTCCTGAAGCAGCATCAAAATCCGTCAAAAAAAAAGAAAAGAAGCAGAGGAAAAGAAGGTGACAGAAGAAAATAGTGATCGTCAGGCATCAGCCACTGACAGCTCCTCATCTACTTCAGTGTCCCTGGGTGAACTCTTTGACTCTGACTTTGATTCTGATTTGGGAGCTGCTGCCCCCAGATCATATAAGGTTAAAATCCCCTGGCTAAAGCAGAAGAAGAAGCGTAAAGACAAGAAGACATCCAAATGAAGATCTGAATTTTTTATGTTAAAATTTAAAGAATTTATATTATTGCCCATATGCGATACTAAAATTAAGATTTTTTTGTTCTTTCTACTTGAATACTTATTACTTAGACATTAAATGATATATTGTAAACATGAATATGTAGGGAAAAATCCGAAGTGCAAGAATACGTAGGGAAACATCCAAAGTGCAAGATCGATCATTAATGGACCTTGCTACTCTGAATTTGTAGTGTGTAGTTTTGTAGTTTATAGTGAAAAGCAATTAAAATATATTAAAAAATTATGGGTAACTTTAGAAAGAAATGTCGAGGTGTGCAACATCGATTTGAATAATTTCATAGCACAATCTATATGCATTTTAAAACTGCAGGCACAAAACATTACAACTCAAGGCAAGTCAAATATAAAAACACAATTTTCCATGATGCCTACAATACAACACTCTCCAGCAGAGGGAAGAGCACGGGGGGAAGGGAAGACAGTGAAATCGAATAGTTCCTGGCAGAGATGACAATTTATTTTGCCCCCATATTCGGAATAAAGGGACGTACACAAAAGCTTTTTGGATAAAATAATGGGCTACTTTATTAACTTTATTAACTTAACGGCAAGGGCCAATGTCTTACTGCACGTACCAGGCCAGTGGTCACCTTGACCCCTCCCTGGCCATCTAACAGGGAGCCACCATGCCTCGGATTGGGCCTCGCATTTTGGCTCGCATCCGCCTGGCACAACAAACTGGCATTGCCAAGGATATTCCCTCCACCAAGCCGGATAGCTTAAATGGAGGCTCAATCCCCACAGCCCCAAGGCCATCTGCCTTCCAGTCCCAGATTGCTAAACCCAATGGCTAATTTGACCAGACACCAAGCCCCCACTGGGACTTGGTGCTCCCCCAGCTGCATCACAATCATCTGCCTCATCCTGCCACAGCCGAGGCCAAGCCTCAGCTTAGGCTGATGCTCCCACTGGGAGGCCTAATGCCCTTGCTGCAGGTCTTCCAAGAAAAAATCCATTCCTTTCTCAGAAAGATGAACTTCATCTGGCCTGAAGAGGTCCGTGCAGGAAGGTTGAATTGCAGGGTGAGGAAGGTAGCGGCCCAAACCTCCAGCCAAAGCCTTACGGATATCTCTATTCACCTTGTGCCAAGCCCTGTCGATCCCCAATGGGCTAAAAGCATCCCTCCATACCCTGTGAGGTACCATGGCCGACCAAACAATGAGAACTCCAGGCCAACACTGCTGAATTGCCCGGAAGTCCTCCAGAGCCTTCAAAACATGAATAAAGTTGATATTAAAAGGACTGCTTGAAATGCTGACCAGAGACTCTGAGATATAAGGGGTCAAGGAAAGGCTACTGGAGACAGAAAAACAGCTGAAGTATTAACCAGCTAAGATAAACATCGACTCAGGAAAGGGACCCCTAGTTATCTATATGTTAAGCTTGGAGAAGCAACTGAACAATGGGTTTCTAGGACGTGCTCAGACATGATGTCTCCGAGATGGCAAGTGTGACCTTGACGATAAACCCTCCCAGACGATTTATCACACATAGCACTTGTTGTTTACGTGACATGCTGACCCTACAGATGACCTCCACGGACGCTGTTCCACGTGATCCCGGCTTCTATCTAAGCACCTCCTGACTAGTTAATTAGTATTAGGAAAATTGACACTATAGCCAATCACAGACATGTTGGGAAGGGCTTTATGATAATGAGGTTAAGCCCGTTCCCCTCCCTTCACAAGAAGACCTAGAACTCATGTTTAGTCAACAGACTGCCATCCACATGGTGAAACAGCACGCCAGCCCCACAACCAGTGTTCTCTCTAAGCTGAGTTAGTGTGAGCTAGCTCATAGTTTTTTAGCCTCCGGCTCACACATTTCTGTCTTAGCTCAGGAAGGATGGCTCCAGAGCAAACTGGATCCAGATGCAGCAACCAACTCACTCGCTCACAGCTTTAATGCCAGTAGCTCACAAAGTAGAATTTTTGCTCACAAGACTCCACAGCTTAGAGGGAATATTGGCCACAATCTCTAATAGATATGTACACGATATCTGATTTTCTTAGTTCTTGTATGTGTGAACGGGTTTATTATTATTCCCTGTTTGATTGATTTATATTCAGTAAAAGATTATTATTTTACTTCAAGGTGTCGTCTCTTATTTTGAACGTTGGACTGTGATGTGGGCCAACCCCTGCTCTAATCAGATGTCAGACACTGAAAGAGCCTGGCCAGAGTGTCGGTCTTGGACTGTGCCACTAATTCACTGATCCACAGGGCGCTAAAAAAGGCCACTAATGTCACCATGTGAAAAAGGCAAGCTTCGAACTCTGAGGAACACACCCTTCCCCACACTCCCTTCAACAGCGGGCACAGGTTTCAGTTTGTCTTGAGCAGAAACTCCAAAGGACCAACCGTGGGAGTCCACAGCTGGAAAGCCCTTCACACCTCACCACAATCATCTTGGTGAAGACTCTGTGAGTAATCTCTTTTTTTTTCTTTTTACAATCGTCAAACTCATAAAAGGACACTGGATTGCCCCCCTAAATCTTTCCTAGAGACAAAACTTTATGAGCGGCATGGCAGAGTTTGGGAAATTTATGCATCGGAGGATAGGGGCTAAATAAATCACTGAAATCTTCTATTTGCTACTTGGAAAACATCTCTACAGAGATTTATGCCTAACAAGTTTTTTGATGGCGTTAGGGGAAAAAAACCCAGACTGGCTATTTTTAAAAAAATGGCGATGATCCATGTTGTTGTTGTTTCTGCCTGCGTAGCCGAGCATTGACTGTTGTTTACAGACTGTTTGCTAGGGAGCAAAATGGCTCTTTTGACTGAGGTTGAAGAGAGAGTCTGTTCGATAGAGAGACAGATATCGCAGCTGTCAGATGACTTCTGGGATAACTAGAAAAGGCAATTAGCAGAGAACATTACAACTGTGGTCTTAGGGGTGCTGGAAGAGATCTTTGCTGGAACTGAGAACCAGGAGATCAAATTACCAGATGCACAAAATCAGCAACCTCAGATGACATCAGATGATACACAAAATGGAAAGCGACATGACTTGTCTCAGCACCCGACTTCTACAATGAAAGACGTATCCAGCTATTACTACTACTGTTCAGAAATTGCCTACTATGGGACTGCCAGATACAGATCAGCATTCCCAGGACTGAAAAGACATGGTGGTCTGTGCTCACAGAATTAAGACTTATAGAGACCAAAGACACAAAAAGGTGGATATTTTGAAGAGGCATTTCCAAAAGAAGCAAGAGAAACTGAAATATTTTAAATAATCTGAAGCAGCATT
>NW_015172024.1:121864-141586 GCF_001447785.1 Gekko japonicus | reverse complement strand
TTAGTGAGGGAGATGAGATTGTGGGGAAAATATAAACTACTATGTTTAGGCCTGAAAGCTAATTGTGTCAAAATATGAAAGAAAATGTAAAGGGACTAGAATGCTAACAGGGAAGAAATATATACTTTAATTAGAAATGTCAATTACTCAGATATATCTGTTTCTTTCCATCTTTATTTTTTCTTTTTTATAGAAAATAGATAAATAATAGATAAATAATAGTATATTATAGATAAAATGAAATATAGCAGATAGGATATAGTTAAATTAGTTATCAGAAATAGATTTTTGGTTTAAAGGTATATGTAATGAAATATAACCAAAATAAGGGGGGAAATGGTAATTTGCTTGCAAACATGATGAAGTGAACAAGGTTTTTGGCTAGATATGTTAAAATTTATTGCTCTTTTTTTTCTGTAACACTTAAAAAACTAATAAACTTTGCCCACACATGGGCAAATTAAAAAAAAAGAAGAAGAAGAGGTCTTGACCAGTCTTGGAATTCTCAGATATACGCTTTAGGAAGACAACAAACCTCTCGAGCTTCCTTGTCCGGTCTACATACAACTTCTTCCCTCTCAGTAGGGAGTCACCAACCACCACTACTTGTCTCTTCCTCCGTGGGAAAGCTTGGTTCCTTCTCTGCCTATGTGCTTGTGTGTCAGTCACATCTTTTTGATCTCGAAGTGTCCTATTCTGATCTTCTAGAGCCTTTCCCCAAAGTTTAAAACTGACATTTAATTGCAGATGTTATTCTTATCAGTGCTGATCAAATACACAAGCAAACACTTAAAAAGTCTCATCTAGACATTACATGCACTGTTTTTGGAAATGATATTTTATTTTTGAAACTGGATTGTGGAATATGCACATTTCATTTCTCGATAGGGCTACCAGGCTCCAGCTGAGGCCTGGAGATCTCCCAGAACAGATCAGTTTTCCTGGAGAAAATAGCTGCTTTGAAGAGTGATTATAACTCACTGAGATCCCTCTTCTCCCCTAAACCCCTCAATCTACATGTTTTACCCCCAAATCTCTGGGACTTTTCCAGCCTGGAGTTGACAAACCTAGGGGCTAGGAATGACAATTATCAACATAGTATTATTATGAAAAAGTAGGAAACACAAGTTATTTTTTTGCATCTCCCATTTCCTGCTTTTCAGTAACATTCATATCCACCCTAAAATAATAGTTCCCACATTTCTGGGACTAGGCAACATTCTGTAATAGAAACATTAAATGTCAGTACTTTTAGCCTCCTGTCTTGTACCTTCCAGGAGGAACTGCATAGATAAATAAAATCTCTCTCCTTTGGGAATCCTGCAGCTAAAGTGACATCTATAGCTAGGTAACTAGGTTTCATCTTTCTCTTAAATATACTCGTCATGGGAGTCAAACTGTGCCCTCCTACAGAGCTACAGTGCCTGTGGGAGAGAGCCAGAAGGGCAAGGAAATAAAATTAATCACTTGGAGTTTCCCTCTAATCTTCTCTCCAGAGAATAACAATTTAAAGGCTGCAGAGATAGTTAGGGTGTTGCTGTGTGTAAGACAGGAGGAATATATTTCACAACTCCAAATATCCCTGGTTGATGCAGGAAAAGAAGCCTTAATTCATTGTCATACAACTTGGCCACATCCTTGCTCCTGCCAACATAGCTCTTTTCATGCCATTTCCCAGGCTCCTTGTACTTTGATAAATGGTGTAGGCATTTAGGTGCAGTGGCAGCTGGATGAATCCACCAGGAGTGATGAATCCAATAATATATTCCCCATTCTGGACATGTGAGATAGTACAGAGGATCATTGAGTCATCCCTCTTCCTCACACAGAATGCATGAAGGGGACTGCATTGTTGCTGCCATTGGAGCAAGTGGAAGCTCTAAAACCATAGCAACAGTTACACAGATCACTGGCTTTGCTAAATTCTGGATTGTGGCCAGAAGCAGTCGTTCAAACTAGGCAGAAGGATTATTTCAGTTGACCTATGTAATTCAGATCAGCCATTGACATATTATGGCAAGAAGATCCACACATGGATTGCTTCTTGGTTGCGTCAGATCACTAATTTTAGTAAGAAGCTTCTTGAATGGTATCCTTGAGCTTTTGTTTGGGATTGTGAGTACAGTCTGATCCACTAGCTTCAAATGCAGCTGGATTTCATAGCGGAATAAAGTGAAATACACCACAAGAATAAAGGTGAGCTAGATTTGAGTTCAGATACCTGACAAAGGGAGCTTTGACTTTCAAACGTTTATACCCTAAAGATCTTGTTGGTCTCTAAGTTCCTACTAGACTTGAATCTAGCTTTTCTACTGCAAACCTACATGGTTATCCTCTGAAAGAATACAGGTGGAATCCATTCATTCCCCTGTTCATTCGTATGTCTCCCTAATGCTTAAGGAGGCTTTGGGAATTTTAAATAATGAAGTAAATAGCTCTTTATTAACAGGAAGAGATAGCTTTTCAGTGTGTACAGATTTCAGTTTCTATCTGTGATATATTTAGATAAGGGAAGAAAGCTGATTCCTGTCAGGTTCCACAGCCAAACAAAGGAGTACACACTTAACATAAGGTTATACTTTATTGCAAGAGCTATGGAGGCAGTAACATGGTCACTGTTAGGAATGGCTACTTTCCTACAATCATAAAGGGATATAGGGTATTCGTACGCACCCCCCACACACACACTCCTAGGCCAATTAGAGAATGGGGCCCCAGGCCGTCACAGTTACCACTCTCCAGGTGAGGGCTACAGATAACTCAAACATACAAATGCTCTTCAGGTAGCAGAGATCAGTCCCTCTGGAGAAAACAGTGGACTCTGTCATTAAACCCTGCTGAGGTCGCCACAGGAAATTGACACTGCTTGCCCAAAGCCAGAGCACTCTCCCAGAGCCTCTTTCTAGATCCCGTTGTATTTATTTCTGCAACGGGCATTATTTCTAGTATTTAGATAAGGGAAGAAAGCTGATTCCTGTCAGGTTCCACAGCCAAACAAAGGAGTACACACTTAACATAAGGTTATACTTTATTGCAAGAGCTATGGAGGCAGTAACATGGTCGCTGTTAGGAATGGCTACTTTCCTACAATCATAAAGGGATATAGGGTATTCGTACGCACCCCCCCACTCCTAGGCCAATTGGTCTGTCTCCCGCACGCGGAAGAATGGGGCCCCAGGCCATCAGCCAAAACTGGGAATCAAAACCTATCCCACAGGTAATACATGGGGAGACACTACACAGACAACTAGCTAGCAAGGTCATAGATAAGCAAGGACAAAGGAATGCGGCATCAGTTGGTACACAGGTCAAGCAGCTGCACTCTCACCCATAAACGTTATGGCAGCATAGCTGACAATTCCTGCTTTTGTAAAGCTTGCAGTTGAATCCATGGTCTCCTACAGACTGGCTTGTTGCTGCAAACAAAGGCCACTTGCCAGGATAATAAACCGGTTCAGGAAACTCAGCTTTTCCAATTCCTTAAAGGCCCATTATGAAAGACTCCAGAAATTATATGTTACTATCTTCTGGTCCCATATTAAAATGAGCTCCAGAGGGTTGTGGTTATAAAAATACAGGAAACAGACCATTTCTGTTAAGTAACTACCTATTAACTGCATTATTAATCTTGAATTTAATCCTGGCAAACTCAGCAGAGATTGGGTGATTTTTAAATGATATCCTAATATGGTAGACTTTTCTCCTCCTTTGTTGGGGATTTTAAGCTTTTGTTATTTGTCCTGAGTTTTCAGGAAGGCTTGGACTATAAATCTAAATGAAGAACAGTATGCCAATCATATTTATGGATGATAAAAGCTGCTAGACTCTGCAAACAATTTAAGAACAGGATTAGGACTGAGCATGATACATAGGCTAGAAATGTAAATAGTGAAAAGGAATTCAGCCAGCTAGGAGAAGCAATAGATAGTTAAACTCAAAAATAGAAGGAAACTGCCTTGACAAAATGTTAGCAAGAACTCTGGAGATTACACACTATGACACATAAAATTTGAGCTCCATATACGTGATATAATCTCAAAAAAACCCACACGTGACAGGGTTGGTGACTACGGTGAGCTTGATCAGCCATCTGCTGATCAAGCTCAACAGAAAAATAATCCCAGACAGCTGCCTAGGTCTACCAAGAATTGGCGTTCTCTCCAGGGGACCCAGTGCTGTAGGGTTTTTTTTTATTGCTCCTGGGAGGAGCATCTGGAACAGCAAGCATAATATGACTCTTCCAAGTTCTTTTAAACTTTGTTGGTTCCTTTTAAGCCCTACTAGCATTTCCTCCTCCAAGAGGCTGGGTTTTTGTGGATTCATGCATTCCCAAGTGTGGTGTGTCTTTGGGAGGCATTGGCGGGCGGCGGGGGGCGGGGGCGGGAAGCAAACACACACAATTATGTGACAAACAGTGCAGTCCTAAGAAGAATTACTCCCTTCTAAATCCATTGGCTGCTTGGGATATGTTATTTAAGCCACATAACAACCTAGCACCAAAATGCAGAATGTGATCATAAGGTTGGGTTCTGTTGTCCTGTTTTGTTACTCTGGTTCAAGGACAATTGTAGATATGTCATAGAAATTTTTTTGGGTCGGGGAGCAACAAAGACCGTAAATATTTTCTTAGATAATATTAAAGCCATCACATCACTTAGTTGGCATCATTATTGCAGACCAAAACATGGGAGGATAAAAATGACCATGGGGTGGGGGAGCTTCGGAGTAGCTCCCTTGCATGCTTCTGTTCAAGTCTAAGGATACAGCAAAGGACACAGGGACTAAAAGGTGCCCAATGGTGGCAGGAAAGAGAGGTGGTTATCTCACTCTGTCTCCAGGGATACATAGTTCTTACCTCCTTTGTTTTATTCTCACGATAACCTTTTGAGCTAGGTTAGACTGGCAGAGCAAGAAAGCAAACAACTGGCTGAAAGGGGATTTCTCCCCCCACCCATTCCAGCTGTTAGCTCAGTACTGTAGCCACTACACAACACACTGCCAAATACTTTGGATGGAGGCCTAGAGAGAATGGTTTGCCTGAGGCTACCAAGAGTGAGTGTGGTGAGATGAGAACTGGATGCTTTGCAAAAGACCATGAGATGCAAGAACAGGCTGTGAGATTTCAATATTTAGGCTGGCACTCCTACTTCTCCTGCCTCCCCTCCCCATGAGGCAGTGTCATACCATAGCATAAGAACATAAGAGAAGCCAATGTTGGATCAGGCCAATGGCCCATCCAGTCCAACACTCTGTCACACAGTGGCCAGAAATACCAGGTGCCATCAGGAGGTCCATCAGTGGGGCCAGGACACTAGAAGCCCTCCCACTGTTGCCCCCCCCCCAAGCACCAATGGCAACTTCATCACCATCTGACTGATAACTTATTGTTGTATGTTTTCATGATTTAATGTTTTATTATATTTATGTAAGAGTTTTTTGATGTATACAGTTCTGAGCCCTGTTTTATGGGGGAGGGTGGTATACAAATAGAATTAAAATATATAAATAAATAAATATTAATAGAATATTTAAAACTGAAAAATAAGCAAGAGAAGTACACTGTGACCATTCCCAACAGAAATAATTGCTGATGAGTATAGAAATAGTCATAGACTGTACTACTTACATTTCATGATCTTTTAATTTTATACTTTAACCCCCCCCCCCATAATCGGGTGCTTGTGTGAGGGAATCCACTTTGTCCACAATCCATAAGGCCTTCCCCTTCCCCATGATTGCAGTTTTAAACCAGCCACAGAACTCCAGCATCATGTGCCATTTAATCCTTATCAAAATCTGAGTCTGAAACTATTTTAATATTTCATATTTTGAAAGTAAAGAAAACATGGTTCTGTGTAAGCACCTGCTGATATTTTTCATACATTTTCAGTATTTTAGAATGGATGTGTTTAGACATCCAAAATACAGCAACCAAGTTTTTCACATCTTTCCCCTTGGACACTGGAATAATAAAACTATTCAAAGGAGTATTTGTATACATTGATTAACAGCAAGGTGTATAAACACTATTCAGAATTTCTGTGGAGAGATAATTTGTGGAGGGAATCTGTGATGTTGAAACATAAGACCATTTTATACTAGGGAGATTCTGCTGCATACTAAAGAATTCTGGCCATAGTAGGATATCTTTAAAAGATTGATGACTTT
The DNA here is from genome assembly GCF_001447785.1 of Gekko japonicus. Classification (NCBI taxonomy): domain Eukaryota; kingdom Metazoa; phylum Chordata; class Lepidosauria; order Squamata; family Gekkonidae; genus Gekko; species Gekko japonicus. Next base: position 135,418 of record NW_015172024.1, on the reverse strand, counting down.
ATAAAATAGCTACATGATGTAGAAATTGGTCCTTGATGCTTTGGGTAGGGATGGGCATGAACGGGGAAAATGTGGTTCAGTTTGTGGTTCATTGGTGAACCACAAACCGAACCCTGAACCAAACCAGTTAAAGCAGTTCATGGCTTTCAAACCCCATTGACCACAGCACCTTTAAATGGGGGTTGCAGAAAGTTTGAGAAACAGCTGAGCAAAAGGGAGCAGCTTGCTCCCTGCCACTCAGCTGTTTTGGGCTGTCTTGTGCAGTCCCTTTAAAGTTTAAAAATGCAAAACAGTTGCATGGCAGGGAGGTGCTCTCCGGCACGTAGCTGTTTTGGGCTGTCTTCTTTAGTCATCTAAATTTTAAAGGGACTGCAGAAGATATCCCGAAAAACAGTGGTCAGCATAAAGTGTGTCTCTCCTGGGAAGGGACTTCCCTTCCACCTTTCTGCTGGCTGCAATGAGCCATGGCTAGCAGAGATCTCCTGAGAAGGGACTTCCCTTCCACCTTTTTCAGGCTGTCTTTAAATTTAAAGGGACTGAAAAACATGAGATGCAAGAACTGCAGCAGGGAGGCGCTCCCTACCATACAGCTGTTTTGGTCTGTCTTCTGCAGAACAGTGGCCAGCAAAAAGGGGAAGAGATCCCCTGGAAAGGACATCCGTCCCACTTTTCTGTTCACTGTGGTGAGCCATGGGCAGCAGAAAGGGATGGGGAGATCTCCCAGAAAGGGACTTCCCTTCCTCATTTCTACTGACCTGGGTAAGCCACTGCTCACTGTGGCCAGCAGAGAGGTGGGGGTGAAGTGCCCCCAGGAACGCACTTCACCCATTCCATTTAAACCCTCCTTTCTTCTCTCTGCAGCTTTTCATAGGAAGCAGAAAGTAGGGTCATTTAAATGGCCCTGCTTTCTACTCCCTGTGAAAAGCAAAGGGGAGCTAACAGCAGGGTTTAAATGTCTGGGAGCCATTTAAATCCTGCTTTCTGCTCTGGAAGCAGGGCCATTTAAACCACTGCTGTTTTTTCTTCCTGGTGGAAAGCCACAGGGAGCAGATAACAGTGGTAGTTTAAATAGATTGGAGCCATTTAAACCAAACTGCTGAGTGGCAGGGAGCTCCCAGCTGCTCAGCTATTTTTCATGAAAAACAGAAATTCCCAAACCTTCACGAGCCATCACAGCTTGCGCAAAAATTTGCGATAATTTGTCCTTGTTCTTCAGTTCACAAAACCCGAACACGTGAAATTTTTTTGTGAACTTTAGTTCATCAGCTGGTTTGTGCCCATCCCTGGTACTGGGAAACTCTCTAAAATGTCTATGACCCAATAATCAGAATTATAACTTCAAATGAAGATTCTTCTAATTATATCCTAATGAGGTATCAAAACCTCAGTTTAGGGGCAGGCATTTAGGGGACAAAATGGGCTCTAATTAGTTCATAAAAGTTTGTTAGAATAAAACTTGGTCCCTTTTAAAATGCCACAATTCTCTTGTTTATTATTCACAGTGTGAATCATTCATATAATTGCTTTTTTATGCACAATAGGATGCATGTGGAGTGACTGGCTTTCAGTTTCTAAATACTTGTCCACTTGTTCCTCTGGCCAGATTCATGATAGTTTTGTTTAGTCAGCAAGATAAACACCAAAGCACTGTCACTATCTGGAGCCAGCTTCTCTGTAAATGTCGTTAAATGATGATGGGAAAGCAGCAACTAATTTGCTTTTACTCCTCTTAGAACATAGTCAATGTATTGCACAAACTGCTTCCAAGAAACCATGAAAGTATGTTTGGGGATGGAAGTTTTATTGGAAGTTTTAAGGTAGGGACTTTTGTATTTCCATTTGTGCTTGATTTGGAAGAACACTTGAGCATAGTTCCCCAAGTTCCTGACAAAAAGCGTGTTGCCAGAGGCACTGCCTTTTACTCTTGGGTAGCCCCAAAGCAGGGGTGCCCCATTTTCTAACCTGAACCAAAGTCTCCAAAAGTCAAACACTCTCAGCTTGAACCACAGAGTCAGACTGCAAGTACTCTGCAAAAAGGGATTTCATATTCATGTGACAATAAGGCAACCTCAGAGCAAGCTTCCAGTCTTCCCCCTCCACACAGCAGAGATATGCTTATGGAATGACAATGAGTTCCACCAGGTGACGTATCTACATTTCTAAAGTTATTCAGAGGCCACCTGGCGAATAACCCCGTCTCCAGTAATTCTTTGAGTATTTGTCTATCCTGTTCTGTCCCTCAGGATACCAGGATAAACTAATCAATCATTCAGGATAAACTAATCAATCAATCATTCAAATCATTCTAATCAAGGACCTTTTGTCTGTATCTGGGAACCTATTCAACTGCCTTGGCAGGACCACAAGTGGTCAGAAAACTCATTCAACTAGCCATCCAGCATCTGGCTTAAACTCGTTAAAGCCAGACTCTGCCCCTCTGGAAGCTCATTGTTCACATCCAGGCCTTCCCCATCCTGATGCCACACACCCCTGGGACTCATCATTGGCCCAGGTAATCTATTGTTCTCACCTGAGACCAGCCCCCAGGCCTGCCCATTGATCTGCATTGTTTTCCAATGTCTATATCTGTGAGCACACGGCCTTAGACTGTGTGCTTCTGCCCTGATGCCAACTGGCAGTCAACCCCTAAACCCTTTGGGTTTAGGCCATAATCTCATCTCCATGGATCCCTGCACATCTGGACAGGTTGTATCACCCCTCTATAAGCTATCGATCACCTCTGCTTTATTAGTTTTGTATTGTGTGTGTGAATGTATGATTATTGTTTGTATGCTTGAGAATATTTAGAAAAGAAATAATTATTTTTAGCCACCCAGTCTCTGTGCCTATTCCTGGGTTCTTGGGAATTCCTCCAGTATACACAGGTCTGATCCTATAGTTATGCCAATTGCTCATTAATATCATAATTCCCCAATCTATTATTAAGAAATAGAGCAATTTGGCTAACAAACGCTCTATAAGAGCTTGACTAAATTAGCTGAAAATGTTTTACAGCCATATTGAGGCTTAAAGGTGTTATGGGTGACCCTATAGAGATAAACAAAGAATATGATCCTAATGAAAACAAATATTAAAATAACTTTCATGTATTTCTTGATTTTCATCATGGGACATAACGGGATACTTCAAATACAGTAGTGACAAGCCTAAATCTCCACCTTCTGGAATTTCAAAAATAGGCATGTTTAATTGGAGACAGTTTGATCTACCTTTCAGTCTGATGTCCCTGTAAAAAAGCTCCAAGGTTCTATAACAAAACTCATGAGCTCTATAATTTGAGCCTATGGGCTAGGAAACAAGAGTTATATCCTGTTATTCAAACTTATTCACCCTCTCATGTGTCCATAAATTCTGTGTTGTTCTTTGACATCATGGTGTCATGGGGACCAAACTGGTAGGATGACACTCAAATTGATGCATATCTAAGACACATGAATGCTTCTATCACATTAACTTAGCAGTGTTCATGAATTATGTTATGACGGCAAAAAACATGGGAAATGGGAGGGGGCCCAAATAACTCTGAGGTGCATCTCCTTGTTTAGTGTACAGAGGACATCATCTTCTATTGTAATCAGGCCACTGGGATGTTATGCAATCTTCCTCTAAAGAGCAGAACAAAATTAATGTCTGATAACACCTTCAAGACCAACACAATTTCCCAAGATATAAGCTCCAATTGTGTTATCCAACTACAGACTGACATGGCTACCCACCTGAAACGTTCTCTAAAGAAAAGTGACCTTTAAAAAAATCCCCATCTTTTTTTCTGAGAAATTATCTCTGATTTTATTGAAGTCTCAGCACTTCTAACAAACTTGCAGATTTGTCATTTTTTCCAGTGACTCCTTGGTTGCTACTTGTACTGTTCCCTGACCAGATCATAACATTCCTTTGTGCAGGGTGTAAACCCAGGCTAGGAAGAGTGAGACCCAGGGGGAGGGATATTTCTCCCTTATGCTTAAGCTGATGTCAAGTTGGGTCTGAACTTGAAAGGGAACCATTCTCACTGACACATATCTAAGATACCATACATGGTAACAGAATATGTAACATTTATGTATAGTTAATGCAAACTTTGGATTGTGAAGTTAAATCATGATTTCACAGTGTGTGGCCATTCTTTAACCATGGTTTGAGAAGGTCAACAAAGAATTACAGTGGGGATAAATCATTAGGAAATGCTCCCCTGACCCCAAACTCCCTTTTCAGGATACTATAAGATCTTAGAAGCTGTAATAGTCCCATTTTCCGATTCCTCTCTACTTTCCTCATGTACACCTCACTGATGAATTACTATCATATTCTATACCTCTCAGAACATATTCAGTCATTGTAAGACCCTGGGGGGGGGATCTATTTTATTCATAAATATTGTATTTACAAATATCTTTTTGCATAGTTCAGAATCTCCTAAGTAGACACAGACGCTGGTTCAATCCTGCCCTACTGATAAAGACTTGGCTATGGTATTAGAGGTGATGTTTCTGAGAATCATTGGGTAATATTGCTGAGCTCTACTAATGGTGAGATCTATCTAGTTCCTATACTGGAGCATGTCAGGAAGCATATTCAGCTCCAGAGGAGCTACAACAATAACAAAGGAATGGGATTCCTGAGTAGTAACTGGTACAGGCACAAATGATGGCATCACCAGCTTATGCCAGTGCTGCTGTCCACTCAGCTGTTGTAAAGCTGTGAACCCTGGTGCCACGATAGCTGCTAGATTCCCCCCTCCCCATTCAGTGGCATGCATCAGCTCAGTTGGGGTAAGAGGGGGCTATGGATAAATGTTCTGCCTTCATTGTGCTTTAATCAGAAGCCTTGTGAATTAAAATTAAGTCAACGTTTGAGATGCCATTCAAGAACTCTCATGATGTTCACCCAGATGAGTCCAATGCAGTAGTTAGAGTGCTAGAGTATTGTCTGTGTGACCTGGATTCAAATCCTCATTGTGCCATGAAACTTACTGTGTATGACCTTGGACCAGTTAAATTCTCTCAACCTGACCTACTTCACAAGGATGTTGTGAGGATAAACTGGGGAAGGGAGCACAATATATGCTGCTCAGGAGGTCTTGGAGGAAAGGTGGGATAAAAATGTACCAGACAGAAGCCATACTATGCTTCTGACAAAATCATGCTTTCTAAAGAATGCAAGTCATCTGTCAGGATGTGCTTAAATGCCTTTCTTGCCAACAGCCTTCTTCTGTCTCACCATCATTTACAGATGACCTGAAAAAAGACTAAAGAGGGGAGGAAAGCTAGCTAGAGAATGGTGGCTTCAGTGGCTTGCTGAGCCTGACAACCTGGAATGTGAAGGGTTGGAACCTGGCTGTAGAGGCTTCAAGATATTTGCTCTAAGGGCTAGAAAACTGCACAGAAGTAGTCTGGAGTATTTGCTGTATTTTCATGTCACTTGTACATTGTTAGGGTTTAATAGTCGTATCTCACCACACAGTGCTTCAGAAGAAGTATTCTGTTTATTGGTACTTCATAACTATGACACGTTAATGTCTTTTGTCAGGAATGGCCCAAAGCAGCAGGGCACCCAGAGTTATACTAGCTTCAACACACACACACCCCTAACAAGCAGAAGCCAATAAGCGGTGTGTGCACATGCGGGAGAAAAGAGAGTGGGCAAAATAGGAGCTGTTTGCTCCCAGCAGGTCAGGAGCAGCTGGAACCCCAAGGTCAGAAAAGCATAAGCAGATAACAACCCAGACAGGAGACATCGTTAGTGTATCAGGCTGAGGAGAGAAGGATTCCCCCACACACACATTCCAGGGAAATGGCAGAGTTAACTGACATACGTACAGTGAAGTGGTTCTTTTTCCAGTACACAGAATCCCACCAGGATCTGTTTTGATCAGCTTATTTCCAGAAATGTTGAATAAAGTGTATTTAAAGACAGGATTAATATTTATAAACTAGATGCCTCATCAAGTAAATATAACAACATATTGCATCTCTTTAATCTTGCATGAGGAAAAGCAAATGTAGAATAGTAGTGCAAGCTGTGAAATAAGATGTTGTATGATTTAAAAGCTGAGAGGAAATGTTTCCGCCTTATTCTTACGTGTAGAATTTTGTATTCAAAATGACTCCCATGAGAGACTTGCAATATGATGTAAATCTTGCAATAGTAATAGGCTCTTTCCCTCTCTCTTTTTAAAAAAGACAAATTGCTGCTGTTGTAAGAGTAAGGTGTGATCTGAACATGTTTAATTCCAAGCCTCTTAATGTATGTATCATGGTGTGTGGGAAAGATTATGAATTTCTTAGCCCTACTATGTCAGCCCCAAATCCTTATTTATGGACAAAAGAAATAAAATAAGAAACAATTGTTCATTCTTGTTGGTATGATTTGATAAATATCAATGTATGGAATATTAACCACTTCTGGAGTGGAACTGTAGACAGACAGGCCATGGTCACATGATCATTTTGATCAGGAGTTCACCACTGTTCCCTCTTGCATTTAAAATTGCTGATCAGACGGCCGTATCCCTCTCCCACACTGAAGTGGGCTTACTCGTGCAATCATCCCGGTTCCCTAGCGAGTTTTCCTACACCCAGGAATCAATTACTTTCTGAATATTTGCACTTCGTGATTTCACCGATCTGGACAGCCATCTCTCACAATGATCACGATTAAGTAATCTGAATGTCCTTCTTGAGATTGTGTGCATAAGCAATTTTGTGCTGAATAAATGCAATGCATAAACGTTTAAGCGCACATATAGACTCCAGCACTCAGTTGTACGTTGCCAGTTAATTTTGTTTGCTATTCGGGGGGGGGGGGACCTGCAAGAACAAGGGAGTATGGTGAGTCCCAGTGGGAGTGGTGATTCAGCCATGTGTATATGTGCATGTGCAAAGCCAATGTTTTTTTTAAAAAAGAAGCCGTGCTGCCCGAGTGGCGGCGCAGCTATCTGAATGATGCCTGGAGCCTTGTTGCATGATGCAAGTGGTTCAGGGAGGGATGTGTAGTCATCCAAACCCCCAAAAATATTCCCAGTACATGGGAACAAATCACGGTAAACTTGCCATGTGACCACACCCATAGATAGATAATGCATTTTGATATGTGTGTGAGTAAATAAAAATATAAATGGTGTAATACAGTGAATTACCAAAATTTATTTATTTATTATTTGCATTTATATCCCACCCAGTCCACAGGCGGCCTCAGGGTGGGTAACACCATTAGAATAAATACAATTTCAGTTTAAAACATTAAAACATGATAAAACATTATAACAATTAAAACAATGGGTACAGCTTGAAACAGTGTCAGTTGGCTATAAAGTTCTAGCCTGATGGTGTGGTGAGTTAAAGGTCAGTGGTCAGTAGACAGGTGACAGATGGGTGACAACAACCTCAGGGTGGCCATAAATTGGCATCCGCTGCCTCAACCAAAGGCCTGGCAGAACAGCTCCATCTTGCAGGCCCTGTGGAATTGAAGGAGATCCCGCAGGGCCCTGGTCTCAATAGGGAGCATGTTCCCCCCCAGCCCGGGGCCAGGACAGAGAAAGGCCTGGCCCTGGTTGAGGCAAGATGGGCATCCTTCAGGCCAGGGACCACCAGGAGATGTTGATCTTTCAAGTGTAATGCTCTTTGAGGCATATATGGGAAGAGGCGATCCCTTAGATATGTTGGTCCCAGGCCGTATAAGGCTTTGAAAGTCAAAACCAACATCTTGAAGCAAATCCAGTACTCAACTGGCAACCAATGCAGTTGGTGGACCACATGCCTAAAGTGAGCCCACACAGGTGTTGACGTCAGCAGGCACACCGCCGCATTCTGCACCAGTTGTAATTTCTGGAGGAGCCTGCATAGAGTGAGTTGCACTAATCAAGTCTGGAAGTGACCATTACATGGGTCACTGTCGCTAGGTCTTGAAGGGAAAGATAGGGCTTCAATAGCCTTATCTGCCTAAGATGGAAAAACGCAGATCTGGCAACTGCGGCAACCTGGGCCTCCATGGAGAGAGGGGCATCCATTGTCACTCCCAGACTCCTCACTGTCTGGGTTGGCACCAAAGGCACCCTCTTAAGTGTGGGGGGCCTGGCGCCCCCATCCAACCCCCCTCAACCCAGATATAAGACCTCCGTCTTCAATGGATTCTGCCAGAACCATGCAGCCACAGCATCCAAAGCCTCAGCCAACTTCATGGGAACAGAAGACAGATGGCCGTCCATTAACAGATAGAGCTGGGTATCATCAGCATACTGATGACAAACCAGCCCATAACTCCAGACTAACTGGGTGAGGGGGTGCATATAGATGTTAAATAACATTGGCAAGAGGATCGCCCCCTGGGGCACTCTACATTCCAGTGGGTATCATGGGGAGACCCTCTCGCCAAGTGCCACCCTCTGTCCCTGACCATGGAAGAAGGAGGAAAACCATTTCAAGGCAGTCCCCTGAACTTCTACATAGGCGAGGCGGTGGGTCAGTAGATCATAATCGACCATATCGAATGCCATTGTTAGATCTAATAGTAACAGCAGCTCTGATCCACCCTGATCCAGATGTCTATGGAGGTCATCTGTAAGGGTGACCAGAGCCGTCCCTGTCCCATGACCAGGGCAGAAGCCAGACTGGAAGGAATCAAGGATGGAAGTGTCATCCAGGAAAACCTGGAGTTGTTCAGCCACTGCCCTCTCAACCACCTTACCCAGGAATGGTCGGTTCAACACTGTCAACAGACACAAGGGAATGTTTGTGATCCCATGCATAACTGGCAGATTTCTGACATGATGTTGTTAGCATAATTAAATGTTGAACATTAGGTCAGATGATAGGGGAGATAACCTAATTTTCTGTTTTCAGATGCGTAGAACTCTGACATGATGTTGTTAGCATAATTAAATGTTGAACATTAGGTCAGATGATAGGTGAGATAACCTTGTTTTCTGTTTTCAGATGTGCAGCTGTAAACCTAAACAATGCATCTGAATCTGAACAAAATTGTTTTTGACATTCGGAAATGAAGTCTTCTGATCTGATGGCTGTTCTGTTGCCTCACTGTTTGAGTTCAATATTCAGGGTTCTAGAAGGTGGAAAGGGCTGGGATCATGAGAGGAAAGGATAACAAAGTGTTACTAAATGCAAAAGTAGCTATAAGGCAGAAGGAAATGGAATTCTACCACTGCAGCTACTGCACAGCTTTAAAACTGTTTAGGAAGCTTTTCAAGTCAGAGGTTTGCAAGGCGAGACCACTAGTCACCAGTGATCACAGCTGTTAAAAACAGTATGTTCACCTGCCAAATATGTTTACCATAAAGTTTTCAGCAACTCCAGTTTACATCTTTCTGTGCTCACTGAACAAGTGATAAATTTAGGTGCTCATCAAATGAGTATGCTGTCTCCTAGCTATAGGTTTGTCATTGGTCTGGAAATCAGTATCTCTTGATTTCCCAATAAAACCCATTTTTGCTCCAATATTAAATATTCTGATTCAGGTTTTTAAAATACTATATGACCCATGTCAAATCCAACTTTTTAAATGCACTTCCAACATTCTCCATGTTTTAGACTTTCACCATATCACAGTAGGTGAGTCAGAAAGAAGACAGCTTTTTAACAAGTGGTGCTGTATGCGTGTTAATTGCTAATGCTTCCAACCTTAGGTGACCCTAAGAACTAATGACCTCCAAAATGTCCTATCATTAACAGGCTAGTTCAGATCTTGCAGACTGTGGTCTGTGGCTTCCTTGACTGAATCAATCCATCTCATGTTTTCCTGCTGCCTTCAACTTTTCCTAACTTTGTTGTCTTTTTCAGTGACTCTTGTTTTCTCAGATGGTACTAGATATGAGGAAATATTCCCTGCTTTGTATCAATATATCTCATTCTCAACTTGGATACTTAAATCTAGAGAGTGGAGCCAAGGTCAGACAAAGCAGATCTTTCTAAAAACCTGAGAAAAGCCCCGAGTCTGGAGAAAAATCTGAAAAAAATGGGGGGAGAGTTCAAAACTCTCCAAAATGAAATAGCAGAGCCTGTAGCTGTAAGAAATGAATGGCCTCAGTGGTTGCTGCTAGGCAACCACAGTAGTATTGCCTGCCTTCAAGCCTTGTTTTCTGTCAGTAAAAGGCAGGGAGGAGGGAGCGCAGTCTGTTCTACGGCTGTTTTGACTTTTGAAGGAGGATTCATTGGGGCTAGGCCTGACAACAACCATGGAGTGACTTGCTACTATGTGACTAACATGACTCTGTCTTGCTTGCTACAGCAACCACCCCATGAAAGTCAGTGTATTGTAATGGCTAGAGTTTCAGACTAGGATCTGAGACCCAGGTTCAGATCCCCACTCTACCATGGAAACTTGCTGGGTGACCTTGGGTGAGTTCACACACTCTCAGCTTAACCTACCTCCCAGTGTTGTTATGAAGATAAAATGGAGGAGAGGAGAGTGATGTAGGCTGCTTTGGTCCCCTTTGTGGAGAAAGCGGGGTATAAATAAAGAAAATAATAAATATAGTTGAAGCTGGAGAGCAGATAAAAAGTGAGAAGGAGATAAGGAAGCAGGGGAAGGGGACAATATGAGGGTTTCCAAGAGGAGGAAAAGAGGAAATAGAGTGGGGAGTAAGCTACAGGGGAAACTACTTACAACTCCTTGTGAGTTCCCCACCATGCAACTGAGCCTCATATCTGGCAATGTGCAACTTAGCCATAGTTTTCCTGAGTAGAATGGGAGGGAACAAGGAAAATGGGAGGGAAGCACCATGCAAAAAGGGGGGAAACAAACAGCCCCATTGCCAGAGCGACATGTAGCGTCATGTCCTGATGACGGCGGTACAATGCGTCTCGCCGTCCCCGCAGCACGGATTCTGCAAAGACATGCAGATCCCCCGCCACGATTTGGCAAGATTTGGGAGCCCTAGTTAAGAAACAAAGGAAGAAGGATGTGTGAGTGAGTTTATTCTTCCTGTTTCTCAGTGCAGACACACACACCCTCCCCATGCAGCGTGGCATTTTGTCCACAAGGCTTCCTTGACCCCTAGTATCAGTTTCCATTTGTCACAAAGGACTGCTGCGGGAAGAAGAAAGTGGAGGTAATCTCCTTTCATGAGTGTGCAGGGGACTCATGGTTTGTAGGACCCAACTCATGTTATTTATATGTATACTGCATTTTTGTAGATAAAATGTTGATTCATTGATGCACTTATTTGGCAGGTGGGGTGAGGAAACAGAAAATGGTGCAAAAAGGGAGAAGAGAGATTGAAATAGGAACTGAAACGGAAGGGACAACAAATTCAAAATCATAGATTGTATGTATATGCTTGTAATGCATAGAAAAACCTTATAGTCTTGTTTAACTGTGTAACACTCATATGAAGTAACATTATTCTTCCCCTTATAATGCTAGAAAACTGATGGTTGGAAATGAAACCTTGGGCAGTACCCCTGAGTGGAAAGGCTCTGCTCCTGCAGAGTGAATACCCCCAACTCAATTCAGCATATATTGTTCCACTGCTCTTGGCATGACTATCTCCATAAGGAACTATTTCGAAAGCTCTCCTTACTCCCTGACTATTTGACTAATTTTTCTTCTTGTCGGCATTTACTGAGTTATACTAAGCAGGAGATTACTGAGGCTGTAGCCAGTTTTTTGGCGGATATTCTTAAATCCAAACCTGATCACATATGACTGTATGTGTAACTATTTGCATATGTGAAATCCTTCTTTCCATTCCGTATATACTTGACTATGTTATGTTATGCCATTAAAGATTGGAACTGAACTGAATTGAACATTGTGCAAAGCCAACCCACTAGGTCCAAAGCTGCCAATTAATGTGGTTCAGATTCCAACATTTCATGATCTTGACTGTGGTTAAGTTCAAGTGGAACTTGCCTCCGTAACGGTGTTCCATCTGATTTCTTTGGGATTATTTACGAGGTATAAGGATAAAAGTATACTTCTTGCTTCTGGCTGATTGCCCTGCCAGTTGTGCTCACTCTCACCCTGAAGACAGCTCATGATTGTGTTTTGATGTTTCTGCCGACCTATTACTGTATTGACTTCATGGCAGCCAAAACATACATTTGTGATCTCATTTTTCCCTGTGCATTTCTTCCACTCAATCAAACATGCACACAAATTTCCACAAAACAGAGGAATGCTTTTAAGCCTTGGTAGTGCTCTTGGGAACTATGGCACGGGAAATTCCTATTCTTTTAAAGGGCAATTGCATGGTGCTTCCCCCCCCCCTTTCACAATGTAACATAATACTCAAATATACATTGTCTTCAAAAATAATTTTTGCCAGAAAAAAATATTGTTCTCAGCAGCTATTTTATAACATGAAATATTTAATTGGAGTTGTGTCTTTGTTGATGCAAAAGGATGGGCTTTTAATTTGGATTTGGTTGCTGGCCATGTTTCTTTATAGGTTGCAACTGTCATTCTAAATTATCATCAGATGGTATTTCTTGCTGCAGACACGAAAGAGCCAAAAATGTCCCTCAAATGTTGATTTTTTTTCTCGTCGGTGGCAAACCCAAAATTAGACCTGTTACTCTGAGTTGACCCAAGATCATATCTGCTTATATTTTTAGTAGAATCTGAACAGTGAAAGGGATTTCCAGAAGTATAACAGAATTTTTTTTTAATTCTACATTATTTTTACCCTTTCCTTTCTTCCCCTCCCCTTTAAATAGTGATCCATCATCTACCCGAGATCATGCTACCCGATGCAGCCGGCATTGCGGGACCGGTGTGAATGCTGTGAAGCGCACCTAACTACAGCGGTTTTTTTCTCCACGGGATACTGCCGCGGCAACCTGCCTGTGTGATCACACCCTCAGTAAAACACCACACTCATGAAACCAAGCATAAGTGGAACAAAAGTATGCTGAGCCATGCAGCTGCTGCCAGGACCCAAAGTAGTGACCCAACCAATGGCCCAAACGAAGATACAGAGGGGAAGAGAAGCAGAGTGCCAACAGGGAGCTGATACCAGCAGAAACTCAGACATTAGGATAGATTCTGGTCTCAGTTATAGGTTTGGGGGCTTGAATTAAAAATAATCTTTCTGGAGATGAAGACAGAAGAGAGGGATGCAGGTGAGCTTACAGCAGGGCTTCTAGCACTGACCACTTGCTGTCAATCCTCCCCTGCCTCCCCTTTCACTCATCTATGTTCTTTCCCTCCCACTTGTGAGTACTCTGACACCCACACCAAAGTGAGTGGGCAAAGACACATATGCAGATTGGGAGGACAGGAGTGAAGGTACAAGCAGGGGTCATCATGGTGGCCACAGGAGTGGAAGGAGGCCCTGAGAATTCTCTGTATACCCACCCAACTGTAGATCTGGTCTTAGCAAACAAGACTTGGATTGGCTGAAGATGAGATGGACTTTCTGGGTCCTGGAAATATTTCCAGATAAGGAAAGGAGGAGAAATCCCAGGGTAGGGAGCTAATGTTGGATTCATTCTTAGTAACCTCATGGAGCTGGGATTTTGGGAGGACATTCCAACTTGTTCAAGGACAGTTTGAATGGAAGCTGGTATTTGTCAGCAG